>NC_141538.1:5850000-5960000 GCF_021556685.1 Rattus norvegicus | reverse complement strand
TGAGGCTCTGGGGTCTTGAGGCTGCGGTGGGTCCCAAGTGTTTTAGTGTTTATTTGACATGAAGGTTACAGCCCCAGAGAGATGAGTTTACTACTTAGGATTCTCATTTCATTAGCAACATTTCATTAGAAACAGTCTTTGACAGTTTCCTTTTGGTGTCCGTGCATGCGGTACCTGTGTCTCTGTGTGTGCCTGCGCATGTGTGCGCATGTGCAGGCACACACAGACATTCATGCATGGCTCACATTTGTGTGGAGATGCATGTGTGTGCAGACCAGAGGAGAACTTTGAGCGTCATTCCTTAGGCACTATCCACCTTTTAAAAATTATTTATTTGTTCTGCGTATGTGTGCATGCTTTGACACTGTGGTAGTCACAGCACAACTTCAGAGTCAGCTCTCTGCTAATCCCCCTTGATGGGGTCTGGGAATTGAGCTCTGGTCATCAGGCTTCCGAAGAAAGTGCCTTTAACCTGCTGAGCACTCTATCCAGCTCCCTTTCAAATCATTTCCAGGCACACCTCCCTCTGCCCCAGTACTCAGCAGCTAAGCCAGGATTGATTGCTGGGTGACAAGGCTCACGGAGCTGCCTTCCTTCCTATGGGACTACAGATCTGGGACTGACAGACACCATGACTGTTTTTGTTCAGTGTGTATTCTAGGGATCAAACTCAGGTGCTCATGCTTGAATAGCAACTCCTCACACTGAACCATTTTCCCAGCTCTTCCTTCAATTTTGCAGTTCTGGGACTTGAACCCAAGTCCTCATGAAGGTTAGCTAAGTAAGTCCTTCATGAATGAGCAACACCCATAGGCACAGTAATTCTTTCATTACACCTTCCAGGTACTTGTGAAGTCAGGAACAAGGCAGAAAACACTTGCAGCAGTGGTCTTGGAAGACACAAGCCCTCAGTCTTCATTTTCTAAGCTGTAGATTGACATGGTAGTGCTGACTTTAGGGTTGTCATGAGAATTAACCAAGGCGATGTGTTGTTCCTGCCATGTAACGATCTTGTGGTAGAACTCCTTTATGTAAGGACTTGGTTGTTTTATTTCATTTTATTCTCTCTCTGTGTGTGCATGTATGTGTACGTATATGTTTACGTGCTACATGTTAATATGTATGTCTATGTATGGTGTGTGTGTATGTAAATAATCTATGTTTATGCTGTATATGAAATTGTGTGTCTGCATGTTCATGATGTGTATGTATGTCTGCATTTGTGCATTATGTGTGTGTTTGTATATGTGTGTGTGTGTGTGTGAGATGTGTGTGTCTGTGTATGGTTTATGTGTATGATGTGTGTATGTGCATGATGTGTGTGCTTGTGTGTGTCTGTATGGTGTGTTTATATGCATATGGTGTGTGCATGTTGTGTGTGAGTATGTGGCGTTTGTATGGTATGTACATACTGCATTGAGGCCACTTGTGTGTGCATGATATATATGTGGGGTGTGTGTATGGTATGTGTGTAGGACATGTATGGTATGTGGTTGTGTATGATTTATGTGTGCACGTAGCGGGGTACACATGCAGAGATTGGGAGGAGATCCTCCCAGTACCAGTTCTCTCCTTTTACATGGGTTCCTGGAACTGAACTTGGATTTCAAGGCAGGGGATTTATTTACCTTTCAAGCCTTCTCTGTCCCTCTCTATAAGTACTTTTTAAATGGAGGGTTTTCCAAATTACTGTTTTGGGTTTTTTCCCCTTTGTTTTTCTTATCTTTTTGTAGGGGAATTTGGTGGGGAAAATTCTGTAGCTTTCTTGTTTTTTAACTTTTCCAAACATCCATATTGTTCTTCAGATATTGCCATAGGCTGAATGGGCTTCAGGACTTGTTCCATTCGCTGAGGTTTTGAGCACAAGATGTGTTTTCAATTACTCCTGTGGAAGGCTCTTCTGAATACTTTGAAGACCCTGGGATTGAACTCTTGCTTTGATAGATTTTTTTTTTTATTTTTGAGGTAGATTTTGGCACACACCAATCTCCATTGCCTGGAAGATTCTGTGATCTCTACATAGTTGTCTTACATCTGGTATAGTAATATTAATATTAGTCACTGGAAATGACATCAGAGGAATAATATCTTTACAGTGTGAAATGTTTCTGCTCTCTTCATTCCCTCCAAGATGTTCATTTTGGGTGTGACAGAGTGTTCTACTTGGCATGCAAGAATGGCATGGTGCAACTGCATTACAAAAATGAACAAATGTACATTTAGTTAATCTGAGATTTCTTAAACTGTCACTTCATAGAGCAAAGAGGTTATGGCCGGAAGATCTGAGTAATAATGGGTACCTTTTTTTTTTGTTGTTGCTGCTGTTGTGGTTGTTGTTGTTGTTGTTGTTGTTGTCGTCGTTGTTGCTCTGTGTGTTTTTGGTGTCAGGAGAAGGCTCTTGTGTTCTCACTGGGGAGGAGGGTGTTATCTATAACTGAGTTAGATAGCATGTCGAAGGTTTTTGTTGATGAGGAATTTCATTTGGGTTGGAAGGACCACAGGAATGGGAACTGAGTGTGAATGGTAGGAGAGCTTGCCCTAGTCTGGAGACAGGAAGCAGAGAAAGATGGGTGTTGTTTCTAAGCTTTCTTTCTTCTTTGTATGCAATGCAAGCCTGAGCCCAGGGAATGGTGGTGTCTATATTTAGGGTGGGCCTTCCCTCCTTAATTAATCTAATCAATAAACTTTATCAGAGACATGCCTGGTGACTGTTTCCTGGATGGTTGTAGATAGCGTCAGATTGACAGCTAATACTATGCATCACATCTGGTCCCTGGATGCTTTAACATGGAATGGTGTGTTGAGTTGGTGCAGAGGTGACAGTTGTTGATTAAGAACTTTGGATTTAGCTGGAGCTTTTAATTTATGAAGCTAGAGTCCACAGAAACGATACGTGTGTAATTTACCACATGTCAGTGAAGACAGAGAGGATAGAGAATAACTAGATATATGAAAATGGGTTGAAGAAAACTGCTTAGGTGTCCTTGAAGACTACATATGAAGGAGGATACACTATGCCATCATGAAAGCATTAGGCATTCTCTTAACTCTGCAGTACAGGGGTGAATTTGGAACACCCCAAGCACATCAGTGTCCCCATGGGAATGGAGAAAAAGTAACATACAAAGTGGTGGTTGGTGTTCACACCAAACATCGGAGGCCAGAATCAGTGGCCTTACACTTCCAGAGAATGTGTCCTTAAGGAAGACTGAGCATTGAACTTTGTCCCCCAGGAAGGAATCACCTCATTTCTTATTTTGTTATCATTTTGGTAAGGCTGAATAGACAAATCCCTTGTTGTAAAGATGTCATTCTGCTGGTTGATGTTTTACCCTTGTTGGATGGTATGTTTGAGAAGCCTTCTGGTTTTCTGTCTGAACAGGAAACTGGAGACCTTGCAGCTGGGCAACTCTGACCTGATCCTCTTTGTACTGCTCCGCACCCTGTGGAGAGCTCCTCTCCTAGCTGGCACTCTCTCTTTCTCTTTGGGGAGGTTGGGAGACCATGACTCTTGTACAGGTTTTGGCAGTGCACCTGAGGGCTTACTTTCAGAACCAGTGTGGAGGACTCTTGGAAAACTTATCTCTGGGAATGTGAGGGCCTTTCCCTTTGGAAAAGTGTCAGACAGAGGGTGTCTCTAAGGAGGGGCTCTTCAGGGCCTATGAAGTGGCCTCTTAGCGATTCTGTGTGGAAGTCTGTAGCCCTGACAAGGGGTTCATGTGTGGCAGATTTCAAGCAGCTCAACTCTTCCGGAATGTACTTTGGGATCATAAACTATATTAAAAGGAAGTTTTTGTTGTTTTCTCCTCTGTTATTTGCCTCTTTTAGTGGGGATGAAGAAATTAAAAACTTGCCATCTGAAGTGAGTGCTTCGCCAAAAGGTGACACAGAAAAGACATAGAGCAAATAAGGCAGTACATGTGCAGATCTCCAGGTTAAAAGTCAGGCTCTCCCATCACAGCCTCCTCACTTCTTCCCAGACCTCCTCCCCACTGCCTTCTGATCTCCTCATGTAGACAGCCCTTATCATATGGAATTTCTCTAAATTTAGAACCTTGGTTCTCCCTTATCTTGTGAAGTTGATTGTGGCCACCATACCAGGAGCCTCCACAGTTGGTCATTTAAGGATGGGATTATTAGTTCAGCTTTTTATCTCCTACTTGAACTTTGTTGTGACTGAAATAAAGCTTTGGCAGCCTCTGGCCCTATCCTGACTGATGATGGATGACGCATGTTCTTCATGTACCTGAGTTGGAAACTTAGAGGTTTTGACTTTCTGGGGAGGGTCAAGCCCCGTAGATGACATACTTGAGGACTACAGCTGCAACAAATGTAGAATGTGGGGACTGAATTCATGAACTTTTTTTTGAAAAACAAGGAAGGTAAGCAGACTCTTCCATTTAGAGAATACAGAGGAGCTACAGAATTTTTTTTCTTGAAACCATATTAATATCTGCATTTCTTTGTCTTATTACCCAAACCTCAAAGCTGTACTTTAGCATTACATGTCAGAAAGGTAAAAGTAACATTTGAGATGTTCTAGAACAAGGCAGAAAAAAACACAAGGACACATTCGTTCCTTGTATTCAGTTTTTAGGTTCCTGCTGTGTCAGTTTGTCTTGTTTAGCAAAATGAAGAGGTAATGATACAATAAGTGATTTCTTTTCCTTCTTATCATCTACCTTCTTTATAAAGCGAGTATTTGTAAGAGAAATGTCTCCCCAGTTCCCTATTAAATTGTAAAGCATATTTGATCTAGTGAGAGAAGCCAACTACAGAGTCTAAGACAGTGGAGCATCCCTTAACTAATTCTTTGGTGGAAGAAGGTGGTAATGGCAGAAAAGGTCCCTTTGAAATTCAGTAAATGAAATATCAAGGAGTAATTCCACAGTCACCCTGGTGTTAATTCAGACTCCAACTCTCATCTAGGTCTGCTTTGGCTCCCACAGTGTTTATCTTCATTCATTGGCTGCCACTGTGATGCTACCCTACCCCACTCTGATGTCCTGGACACTCTCCTTTTCCTGTGGCCTCTGCCACCATGCCTGTCCCCAGTCACTCTCCTAAAATTCCAGTCCTGACTGTTTCTCTCTCGTATAATTCAGGCTCTTGGGGCATAGGTTTTTGGCTCTGTCCTGACTGCAGCATCAAACATAATGTGGTTTAGCGGGTACCCAACCCCGATGAATTAGTATTCAGATGGGTTAGTGAGTGGAGGCCGAAGCCAAACCAGACAACCAACAGGAGCCAAATACATACTGGAAAACCAATATAGTGGGTGCTGAAGGATGGAAGGGGTTCCACAGGGAATCACAGTCCTCGACCCCCAGGAGGCAGTGCTTGCTGGTAAGGATTTTCTTAGTGCAGGGAAATATGGACACAGCATCAAAGCACTTAGTAGGAGTGGGGACCCTTAAACACTGTGTAGAGGGCTTAGTGGAGCTGAGCCTGGGAAGGGAGATTGGGTCAGAACAGGTGTCCTGGAATGGCTTGTTTGGTAGAGTTCAGATGACTGTCTATTGCAGGGGATGCGCCGTTGGGTCCGGCTGGCTTCCACCATTAATCATTGCCCGACCTTAAGCAAGCCCCTGGGTCTCTTTCTTCATCTGCAATGTGACAAGATAACTCGTGTTGTAAAGAGATTGAAGAGGAAAGGGAGTTTGGCTGTGAGATCAGTAAGGAAGCCTTTTGATCAGCTGCTTCCTGACTGAGTGTTGCCTGCAGTAGGCAATGGATGGAGGCATAAATGGATGAATGCATGTCTTGCTGAATGCATGGATGTTGGATGCATGGATGGATAGATGGATGCATGGCTGACTTGGGGAGGAGAGGGTTTATTTGGTTTGCTGTCTTGGGTCACACAGAGCATTAGGGGAGCCAAGGCAGGAACTAAATCAAGACAGGAACCTAGAAGGAGGTAGGAACTGGAGCAGAAGCCATGGAAGAACATTATTATTGGCTTGGTTCCTCTGTCTTACTCAGCCTGATTTCTTACACAAACAGAGTTGGTACCCTAGGGTGGTATCACCCATAGTGAACTGCTCTTCCACCAATCATTAACCAAGAAAACGCCCCTCCCCCAGACTTGCCTTCAGGCCTGTGTGATTGAGGCAATCTCTTCTCAGGTCTGCATCAGGGTGATGAAATCCAGCCAGTACAGCAGAGTATCATGAATACACTTAGGTACAGGTAGTGGCTAGTGGACAGTGCACAGAATGAGAGAGAGATAGAGAACTGAAGAAAACCTCAACTCTCTTCATTATTGCAGTAGAAACCTAGACTAGAATGATGAATACTTGTGCCAGTGAACAAAGATCTTGTTATATGATTCAGTGAATCTTAATACCTCTTTTTAGCCATTCCCTATTATTCTTGATTGTTGACTTTTGAGTAAATTACATAGTCTGGGATAATTTGAGCTTTGGTATTTTGTGCAGACACAGGATTGATATCATTGGCTAGGTCCCGTTTTCCAGAGTCATTTTTTTTCTCCATCTTTATTAAATTGGGTATTTTTTATTTACATTTCAATTGTTATTCCCTTTCCTGGTTTCCAGGCCAACATCCCCCTAACACCTTTCCCCTCCCACTCTATATGGGTGTTCCCCTCCCCATCCTCCCCCCATTACTGCCCTCCCCCTAACAATCTCGTTCACTGGAGGTTCAGTCTTGGCAGGATGAAGGGCTTCCCCTTCCACTGGTGCCCTTACTAGGCTATTCATTGTTACCTATGCAGTTGGAGCCCAGGGTCAGTCTTTGGGTAGTGACTTAGTCACCTGAAGCTCTGGTTGGTTGGCATTGTTGTTCATATGGGGTCTCAAGCCCCTTCAAGCTCTTTCAGTCCTTTCTCTGATTCCTTCAATGGGGAGGTCCCATTCTCGGTTCAGTGGTTTGCTGATGGCATTCACCTATGCATTTGCCATATTCTGGCTGTGTCTCTCAGGAGAGACCTGCATCCAGTTCCTGTCAGCCTGCACTTCTTTGTTTCATCCATCTAATCTAGTTTGGTGGGTGTATATATATGGGCCACATGTGGGGCAGGCTCTGAATGGGCATTCCTTCAGCCTTCCAGAGCCTTCCTAACCCGAGCTTTCTCTTAGGGTTAGGAGTCATCTTACACATGGCTGTCCTCTTCACAGCAAGCGTACCATTGACACTGAGATAGTAGGTGACTGAGCTGGCAAGAGTAGTGCCACATCCCAGCAGAAGATCTCGAGTTTCAGGATAGCTGGGACTATCTGGTGAGACTCCTCTGAGAACAGAGATTCTTGGGAACTAACAGGGTTTCATGGTCTACTCTACAGAGAAAATGAAGATCTGTTCCCAAATACTGAGCCTCATTTTGATTAATACATTTGTATCTTACCCATGTTGAACTTTTGCTCAAAAATTGTTTTAGACTTGGTCATTAAAAAGTACTGATAGATCTATCATCCTCTGTCATTAATACATTAGTCCATGTGAATCAGAGTACACAGAGATGTTTGGAAGACAAAGTTTCTTGGTAGTATGAAATTCTTTTTTTTTTTTTTTTGTTCTTTTTTTCGGAGCTGGGGACCGAACCCAGGGCCTTGCGCTAGTATGAAATTCTTGCCCTGGCTTTGCCAACTTTTGGCTGTATGATCTGAAGATTAGCTAACCCCTCAAAACCAACTTTTTGCTCACTAAGATCTAGCACAGCTACCACCCCTATCTTGCAGAGCACAGTGAAGACTGATAAGCACTGATGTAGGCACGGCTTGTAGAAATCAGTACTACTTAAGTGTTTTAGGAATTTTAAGCTTAAGTAAGCTTGAGTCCGATTTAAGTTTTCATTCACGTCAAGAAAGCATAAAAATTCTTGCATTCCATGTTTGTTTTCAAGACAGCCAGGTTTTTGACAGAATATTTGATTTGGGCTTCTGGAGCAGACATGTAACCTGGTGGCTTAGTGTTCCATACACAATGCCAGACAAAAGGCAGCTTATAACAAAGTTCCTATATGGTATTTATCTCAGTTACTTAGAAGCTTTGCTTCTGTTTGACATAGCAGGCAAAGTTTGACTTTGATCGTTAAAGTCTTTTGATTTCAAAATAAATTCTGAAGGAGGATGAATGGACTGGTTACAATCCACTCTTTCCTCTGTTCTTAGACTAAGCAACCTGGGGATTCCTGGGGCGTGGGCTTTTCACATCAGCAGCAGGCTGGCCCTGAACAATGTCTGGCCAGCCACGGTCAGAGGTGACCATTCCACAGCCTGCTCCTCAGCGCTGGAGCACTCCTTCAACCATGCTGCAGCCCTGGAGATCTGTACTGAGGACAGTTTCAATTATCAAAATGAGAATGGAGAGGATGTAGAATACCCACCAATTGAACCAGGGGAGACCCTGGAAGGCCACAGCAGAATCGATGTATTGATGTGTCTTTCAAATCCAAGGCTAATCCGAGCTTTGTGGATGTTGGCACCACGTCTCCAGATTCTGATCATGCTTCTCCTTTGCCACACCCAGCACCTGTTAACTGGCCATCCTACCGGGAAACAGGGGCCACCTGTGGGAGAAGTAGAGGTCCTGGATTTCAAGGACCCAGCATTGCTTTTGGATCCAATGGGCACCAGAACCCCAGCTCCTCCACAGGCAGATGCAGCTTTCCTAACTCCAGGCAGGAAAGACCTTGGGAACAGAAACACCCAGTCCTATCCAGAGGCACGGCCAGTGCCTTCAGAGCCAGATGTTCCCGTCGCTCCTTTGGAAGGAGAAATCCTTCCTAATTACCCCGAGTCTGGTCACATGCCACCCCTGAGTGGAGGGAAGTATGTGGTAGGACTGAAGGACCATGTGAGCTCTAAAGCTCAAGGCAAGTGCATTGAAAAACTGGGCATTTGAGGTTTTGTTTAAAGAAAATATAGTAGAGTTGACAAACTAGACATGGTCATTCACCTGGGCCCATCCCTGTAACCAGGCAGGCTGGGGCAGGCTGGAGCAGGCTGGGGCAGGCTAGGGCAGGCTGGGGCAGGCTGAGACAGAAAGACTGTCAAGGTTCAAGAGTAGCCTGGGCCATATAGAGAATTCTAGGCCAGCCTGGATTATACAGCCAGCTCTCCTCCCAAGTGTAATGAAAAATTTCGGTTTGCAAGTTCAGAGAAGGTGAGCCATGTCGAGGCTTCATAGGCATTCCAGGTTGGAGGGTAGAGCCATTTAGCTTTGACTGTGGTAGTTAGCTGTGCAGGCTTAGACAAACATGCTAAAGAGCCTTAGGGAGAGAACATGGTATAGACACCCATGACTGCTATTAGTTCTGGTTCTTGTCCCCACAGCTGTGGCCTTCACCTCCCCTGAACCACCTTATCCTGGTTCTGTGACTCACTAGCACTACAGGTAGCAGGAAGAAGGCAGGGGAATGCCCAGAGGGAACAACTTTTCATCCACTCTGATGGACTGGGAAACTGGTCCTAGATTCATGCTCCCCCACACCTATCTCCTCCTCTCCCTGCTCAAAGATCTCTGCCAGGAGGAAGTGTCAGAGGTCACACCTTTCTCCACAGCATTTCAACTTCACAGTTTTTCTGTCAGTGTTTTGACAAAAACATTAACCTAGCAAAGAGGACCTTCTGGTTCTGCTGGGACATTTTCTGCAGGTTCAGGAGTTGTTTGGAGAAATAGTTCAGGAGGAAAGAAAACACTTTGCGTTTAACAGAGTATAGAGTAATAGTTAGGGTAGGACCGTTATTGTCAAGTTTGAATCTTGGCCATGCTAAGGCAACTTATTTCACCCTCAAGTCTCTGATTTTCATTTATAAACGTATTGCCAGGATTTGTGTTAGTATATGTTATGTTTTGAGTGCCTGCATTAGTCTGTTCCTTAGAAGACAATTACAGCCATCATTACTAATCTTTAGAGGATTTAAAAACATAGCAAACTGGAGGATGGCAGGGTGGTG
This sequence comes from Rattus norvegicus, assembly GCF_021556685.1. Taxonomy (NCBI): domain Eukaryota; kingdom Metazoa; phylum Chordata; class Mammalia; order Rodentia; family Muridae; genus Rattus; species Rattus norvegicus. The sequence continues at coordinate 5,950,080 of NC_141538.1, read as the reverse complement.
GTGGTGGGGGGAAGAGTGAACAGCTGGGCTGGAAAACAGAGAAACTGAAAACAGAAAGTCTCATTAAAAAGCTTTTGCCTCCTGGCTCCTTTTCTGCTTGATGAAGTTTGATGAGCATTTGTTTTTGTAAAGCCAAAGGCATGGGTTTCTTTTAAACGTTCTAGAACTTTCAAATTCTTCTAACAATCTCCTAAAATATTCAGTGTGAGTTCTTTCTATCTAAAGAAATTTAAAGGCACGAATCAAAAGATTCCTCAAAGGGATTTTGTGTTACAGATGTGTTTCTGAGTGGCCTTTTGTTGGGGGTTGTATTTTCCTGGCCCAGAAAGAGCACACAGTTATTGGAAAGTGGGTCTATGTACAGTTGTCTGAAACCTGAGGAGCAGGCTATGGCCCAGCACAAAACCGTAAACTGATCTAAAACCTTCAGAGAGTTTTTTTGCAACTCGGTCATGGTTCTTGAAGCGTGAACTTTGTAGATGATAATGTGTCAGAGTGTCAAAGGTTGTGCGTGGCTGTTTAAGAGCTCAGAAAGGCCTGAAATGGAACCAGTCATTGGAAACTGAGGGTAACAGCATAACCCAGGAGGGACATGATCTGTGGTATTTAATCAGCTGCCAAATGTAGTCAATGCTGACATTTAAATGCTGGAATGTTTATGAAAAAGACATTCAGGGGGAGATTGTCCAACTGGAAGCTTTTAAGTCTTAGAGGAGAAAAATACTTTTAAATTTTGTTTAAAAAATATTTATGTGTGTTCATGTGTACAGGTTCATGTGTGGGAAAGCCTAGCCCTTAAGAAAGAATGTTTGGTGAGCTGTGTGAAGCATAGAAACATGTAATTGTTATTATTTATGTTCAGAGGAAACACTGCTGTCCCGGAGGTTTATCCAGCAGCTGTGGGCTTACTCTGGGCAGCTGTTGACATGGGGCTGAGACCTTCTAGTACCAGCTCAAGGTAGGAAATGCGCAGCTTCTGGTAGTGGATGGACTTGAGTTCCCCCGCAGCTCTGTTGTGTAGTTTGAAGACAGATGCTGTTTGAACCTTATTTTCTGAATAGAGAGCACCCTTCTCAGTACGTTTTAACTTCCCCTTTAAGCATATAGGATTTGGTTTGCTGAGTCAGGGAATTCGGATTTTGTTAAAGGCTCAGAAAATTTCTTTTTAGTGTTGTTTTCATTAGGGTGTGTGTGTGTGTCTGTGTGTGTCTGTGTTTGTGTGTGTGTGTCTGTGCACGACTGCCTGCCTGCCTGTGCATATGTATATATGTTGTTTCTGCCCCATAGGAATAGGAATAGGAGAGGTGCTCTGAAGTGGCCCCAGGGCAGCTTATGCAGCATGATGGTATAGACAGGTTCCATGCTGCCACTGAGCAGTGTTTCTTTGTCCTGAGAGCTGGCTGCAGCCCTGCTCATATTGGGAGCTTTCAATTCCAGGCTGCAGTAGATTTTTTGGTTGTCTCAGCAGAGAGTATCTGCATTCCCACCGCCAGGGAGGTGGACTCCATTTGCAGAGAGAGAGATTCATGGGGAAAGACTGCAGCACATTTTTTAGTCTCAGTAGATTGAGCAGCTGTGAACTTTCCCTTCACTAAAGCCATCCCTAACTCAAGCTTCAGGAACTGTTCCCTACAGCTTTTACTCTGGACTGAGCTCACCCTCCCTGTTGCCTGCCCTGATCCTCAGCTTCCACCTGGTTCCAGGCAGCTACACAAACAGACCAGTTCTTTTAGTCTGGGGCAGGGATTTTGTTGCAGCTTTCAACCTGGAGTAGCAAGCACTGCTGAGGTGCTGGGGTCCTCGCAGCTGGGAGAACTGAAGTAGAGGAGGAAGGTGCGGCCCAAGGTCGCAAGCTCTGGGCCAGGGTGTGGTGGTCTCACAGGTGGCCATTTCTGAGCACCATCTCCACTGCTGTTTCTCACCCCCTGGCTTCTGATACTCGCAGGCCGCTTCTGACATTCCCATAGCGACGCAGGATGGGGAGGGTTCTGTGGGCAGCAAGTAGACACACCACCCAATCCGGATCAGGTGACCCAAGGGTGTCTGTTAGCCCCGCCTCTGCCCTGTCCCCCCTGTCCCACCCCCAGACTGCTGCCAAGCTGCTCAAGTAGTTCTAGCTGTTGGTGGGGTCCTGCAGCTGTGATAGGCTCCTCCTCTCCGGCCCCTCCTCCCCACCCACCTCTCAGGCCCTCCTGGGATAGCTGTCCTCCTCTGGGGCCCTGCACTTGCTCCCAGCCATGGTGGCTAGGCTCACTGCTCTCCTCCTTTACCTCGTTTTCTCCTTGGCCATCCTGGTCCAGACAGGTAAGGTGAGTGAGGGCTGGGGCACCCGGCCACCCCTCCCTGGTGCCTGGGGGGTCGCTTTGTGCATGAGGGACTTTGTCTCTACCTGGCTGCCTGAGGTGTGGCGTCAGGGTAGGAATAGGGAGACCTGGCTGCTCTGGGCCTAGGGGTGAGGGTCTAAGATTTTCTGGAACTGAACCAACTCTGAATTGAAGATGAGGGATGGGACCTTCTTAGGGCTGGTATGAAAACACTAGGATGTTAAAATCCTAGCCAAGTACTAGTGATAATAGCTGTCCCCAGCAGTGTACCTTGGGAAAAACCTTGGAAAAAGCAGTCATTCTGAAAATTGGCCTTGAGGCCACCTGCAGCAAGAGCTTCCCAGGAGACTCTCTGGCCACTTTCATCAGGAACTCGGAGGGTCAGTAGAGAGACAAAGGGAAATTAGGGTGGGGGCGACTTGTACTTCTTAACAGCATCCTACGTGCTTTTGGTGTCTGTCCCTACACTTCTAGAGACTCTGGTCATATTTTGTGGAGGAGGTGGATACAGAAATTGTGCTGAATCAAGGGAACACGTTTTTTTCACCTTGTGCAACTCAATTTGTAGACCAGGCCTAAGTGGCATCACCTGGGGTCTAAGGTTAGAAATGCAGTAGCTCCTGAGTTACTGAGTCAGATTCAGTGATCTATTTAGCATAGTAATCAGATTCCCAGGTATTTTGCAGGTACATTCAAGTCTGAGTAGTGTCTTCTTATGTTAAATACAATCTGTGATTCAGAATAGCATCTTAAGAATGGACCAACAGAGTCTTCTTTCATTTATTATGTCCCGTCTCCACATCAGGAGGGAAAAAATTGCTTCAAGAAAACACTGCAATTGTAGTTGATTCAAAGCAGCATTATGCTTTGAGCTTTCTAAAAATGAAGGCAAACCCAACCAGTGAGAAACATAGGCTTAGGCAAATCAAACTTGGCCTTAGCACTGACTTCTAGCAAGGTTTATGTCACATATAAGGAATACTGGGAAAGAGAACTCCTTGCCCAGGTCATTATGATAAATGAATGAATGCAGAAATGGTTTTCCTAAGGCAATTCTGTTGGTGTTGGTACAAGAACCTTTCAGTGAGCTTCAGAGTGATGGCCAGTCTGGGTTCTGGGTTCTAGGAACTGACGCTGCAGAGGGTGAAGATAGCCAACACTTGTAACTCTGTGATAACAATATGGTAGAGGAAGAAACCCAGCATAAACGTCAGATCTATGTCATGGACTGCTACGAAGGGAAGAAAGCAAACAATCACAGGGATAAAGAGTGGCTCATGATTTTAGTCTCCCTTTGGGGATAAAATTTTTATTGTCTAGTGCCTTTTGTAGAGAAAAGTATCCAGTAGCACACCTTTTCCTTGAGCTTTGTGTCCCAAACACTGCGGGCGATGCCTGAGACTGTAAATGTCAATTGTTTTTCCTTTGCTGAGTTGAAGCACGAAGCCCTGTGCATGGTAGATAATTGCATCTTATAGCATGGAGGTGTTGAAACTAGACTGTGGATGCCCTTAGGTTTTCCTGCTTTGAAGTGAGAGAGATGGGGAAGCTGGAAGAGGTGAAGTCATACAGTGATTAATTGGCGGCTAGGGTTTGCTCCCAGGCTTCTGTGACTCCACAGTCATCAACTTAAAACACACGACATAATTCATTTAGACCTGGAGGCTGCCCCACTTCTAACCTGTGGCTTTCTCTAAACCCGTTCAATAAGTCCATATAATGACTAATAATTGCAAAAGATGTCTCTGGTCCAGGAATGTGTCCATCTTAGATCATGTACTACTCCCTGCTGTTTTTGTGCCCATCATATGCCTTCCATCCTTGTTTGCTTGCTTTCTTTTTTTAAAAGATAGAGTCTCAAAGTTGCTATGTGTTCAAAGGTGGCCTTGAACTCTTGATCCTCCTGCCTCTGCTTCCTGAGACCTAGGCTTAGATTCCTGATTCTCTTACCTCTCCCACCTGAGACTTGGAATTACACTTATGTGCCACCATGTCTGACGTGCATCTTGTTTTGAATCAACACTACAACTGTTTAGGTTAGATATCCTCACTTCCAAGTAAGGGGACTGTGGCTACACGTCAGAAAGAATAGCAGGGTTCAATCAGATAAGAACACCACTCTGTGATCTTTTTGTTTTGTTTCGTTTGACCTAAGAATACTGAACCAGAAGTATCTTTGCTTTAAAGGTAGGGACCTAATTTTTCTGTAGCAGGGTCCAGGGAGCTCTGCCCCAGTGTCCCTTTATTCTTGTTCCTGGTCCTCAGTAATGGGTTGTACCTGAACAACCCTAGAAGGCATGCAAAAGGTTCCAGAAGCACTTTGGAACTCCTGGAGGGTTCCAATGTCCCTCCAGGCACTAGAAAGTAGCAACACACTTTAGCTCTCAAAAGTTGAAAGGGTGATTAAAATGTCACTCTATAGAGACCAAGGGGAGTTAATGTTAATGTGTTCTACTGCTTCTGAAACATCTTTTGAGGACAGGTGCATCACACACAAGTATGCCATGCACCAACCTGGGAAGGTTGCCACAGTTATCTGCTCTGACACTCAACGTACATAGTGACTTGTTTCAAACTGCTTTGCAATTCTATCTTACCATAGTCAGGACCATCCAATCAGATAGACAGCTTTCAATGGACAAACTATAAATGGCTAATAAATATTTGAGGAAATGTTCAATATCCTAGGTCTTTGGGGAAATGCAAATTAAAATTGCTTGAGCTTAGAATGGTGTTGATGAGGATGGGGTCGGGGCAGCTTGCTCAACATTGGTGCAGCCACTGTGGAAATTAGTATGCGGTTCCTCAAAATCTGTGAATAGAATTCCCATATGATTCAGCTTCACCACTCCTGAGCATGTACCTAAAGGACCTTAAGTCAACAGACCATGAAGATAGCTGTGCACCATGTTTGTGATTATTACAAATAGCCAGGGTATGGAACCAGTCTAGACTCCCATCAGTTGACAGGTAGCTAATGACAATGTGGTACATACATGTACATAATGGAGTTGTGAGACGATTATCATTATCATTATTTTTACTATTATTTTACTATTGGGGTATATATGTCTAGCCACACTGCAGGGTACACATGGAAGTCAAAGGACAAGTTTCTTTAGTTAATTGTCTTCTTCCACCCTACAGGTCCCAGGGATCAAACTCAGGTTATCAGGTTTGATGGCAAGTGCCTCTACCTACTGAACCATTTTACCAGCCTCACAATGGATTTCATTCATCTGTGAACAAAAAAAGTTATATTCCTTGCTGGAAAATGGATAGAACTGGATATGATCATGTTAAGTAAAACACGTCACCCCGAAAAACAAATACCCAAGTTTTCCCCTCATGTGCTAAGTCTATATGTGTATCCATGTATATATTTATATTCATAAGACATGAAGATAAATCAGGACTGTTGAGAAGAGGTAAGGGAGTAGTAATGTGGCAAGAAAAAGAGGAGGTTAAGGGAAAAGATAAATAGAAACTTTTTCTCAGATGTGAAATCAGAAGGGAGACTAAGTAGTGGATAATAGGGACAGTGAGCATGAGTGAAATATGAAATGTCATAATGAAGCCCATTACTTTATATGTTAATTTTTAAAACAAAATAAAAGAACTGGTCAGTAACAGTAGGACTGTTGGTCCTATGTAAGCAACGTGTAGCTCCAAAGGCTTTAGCAACCTTTTGGGGACATTATTATTTGTATCTTCAGTAATACCATGGGGATGACGGCCCTTTTCTCCTGGTGTGGCAGTTATCAGGATTAAATAAATGTGTCTAAAGTGCTACCTTCCAGTAGCCCCTTTCAGATTAGTACAAATTAATCTTACTTCTTCAATGTTCCCAGCAACATTTTAATACATACACTTTGCAAATCCTGACAATGTTGTTTACATGAAATGGTCAGAGATCTCACACCTATACAAACAAAAGGGGAAGGGGATGATGTCAAGTGACAGCTTAAAGGGCAAAGGCTTTGGGAAGTAATAAAAACCTTCTCGAAATAGAGAAAGGTAATGCTGTACGTTCTTAAAGTATCATAAAAATCATTGAATTAGACATATTGAAAGGGTGACTTGTGTTATGTGAGTCTATATTCATTTAAAATAATCCCCAAAGGCTGAAGATGTCGCTCATTGTCAGGTAGAATATATATTTAACATGTGCAAGGCCCTAGGTTCTATCTTCAGTCCCACAAAAAGAATGGAATGAGTAGATAAATGTAAGTTTTTTAAAAGGTAAGCTGGATGTGTTGGCCTATGTCTATAATCCCAGCATTTGGGAATGATGCAGAAGGATTGCTGTAAGTTTGAGAGCAGTCTAGATTACGTGATGAGGTCCACGCTAGCCTACGGAAAGGAAAGAAATCCAAAATGCCACATCATGTCCAATAGAAAAAAATGCTTTCCTAATTATACCCTACATGGTGACACATGCCTTTTAATCTCAGTGCTCCAGGAGCTGAGTCAGGAGGATCTTGAATTTGGGCCTAGACTCCCCTCAGCAAACAGCCAACCAGAATAAGGTGTACATAATTGTGGGTAAGAGCACAATGACCCCGGTGCTAATTATACTGAGTGGACTGGCTGGGTTCCTAACAGGAACTTGTGCACTGATTTGGGGGTATCAAGCTTTATAGATGTGCCCCAGAAAGACTGTGGGATTGACTTCAAGCTCCCTGAGTGCCTTCATCAGTCCTGGGAATTGGGCATCATGAGAACAGAGAGAATTTTCTTTCCCTCAGTCATACTGGGGTCACCATTTTGTCAGCTAGTCCTCCACAGGGTCTAGAGCCTCATTCTTGGGACATTTGATAAGTTTTCAGCCCCTCCTTTGGTGGTATAGGCCATGTCTTCATTTTTCAGTACAAGACAGACACCAGGTACCTGTATCAAGTGTACAGAAGCCATTTGAATGGATTATTTGTGGGTAGCAATAAAAATAAAGTTATGGTTGGGGGTCTCCACAGCATGAGAAATGGTGTTAAAGGGTCACAGTGTGAGATGACCACGAAAAGGCTGCTCAGAGGGGCCTGAAGCCAGGAGCTTCACTGGGTTCTGAGAGTAGACTTCCTAGACACACTGACTTTCCTGTTTCCTACCTGATGGTTTGGCTTTTCCAACTTTGTGTCTACTGTCACTTTGTACATTTTGAATGTTGTTCCTCTGCTGCTCTTGGGTTACCAGAAAGCCTGGCTCAGAGGCTCCTGAACCTTTGTTTATTCTAGACTCAGCTCTCCCAGAAGCCTGCTCAGAGGTCCAGTGACTGAGGATTTGTTGTTCTAAAGTAGGTATATATAAGATCACCATTGGATTTCTGGTGAATGTCTGTAATTTCAACACTCAGGAGGTGGAGGCAGGAGAACCAGGACTTCAAGGCTAGCCTCAACTACACAGCCAATCAGAGGCTACATGTTGGTATATGAAACCTTGACTCCACTTTTCCATACATCTGCATATCTGCCCTTTGTGGCCTTTACAGTCACACAGTATTGCTTTCATTGAACTCTACACATTGTAAGTCCCATAGGATGGTGGAGAGTCTAGGTCACGGTACATATTCCACCATGAAAGTGGAGGAGTGTCCAATGAATTTTAGCTCCAGTTTCTCAAGAGGCACAAACTCATGGAGTTGTAGGGTCCTGCTGAAATGCTGCACCCCTAAAGTTCTCCCCAGTCTTCCCAGTGGCAGTGACTGTATACCTCTAGCATGAAGCTGGTCCCTTTAGTTCTTTGAGTAGCAATGACCATTAGAGGTATTTGGTGACCTGCACATCTCTTTATTCTAGCCCTTTGAATGAAGCCATGATGTGTCTGTCAATTGTCGGTTGTCACGTTCCCTCTCCATTGGGGTTGGGCGTGAGCTAGTTGGATCCAAAGATTTTTCTAGAATTTTCTCTATGGTCGAGGCTTCATACAGAGAGTACAATGTCCAGTGGGACAGCTCCCTTAGTGGAATTGGCAGAGCATCGGTCTTCAGAAGTCTAGATCAGGAGCTGGGGCAACCTGGGGTCCCTTGTCTATGACAGAGAAAAGTTACTTAGGTTTGCCTGTTTCTAGATGCAGACAGCAGAGCAGTTCCTTAGCACCAGTCCTTTGAATTTTAGCCTGGAAGTTGTATGCGGGTTGGGGTAGCATAGTGTGAGAAACCTGTCTAGCATATACGAAGTTCTGGGTTCCAGGAAGTAGTGGTGGGGCAATAACAGGAAAAGGAAAGTTGGTTGATTGATAGTAGATACCTTGTAAGCAAGGGAAACGTGGGTGCTGTCCTGTGTGGTGTAAGATGTTTGGCACATAATCTCTTGCCTTTACCCAGCAGGTACAGCACCCTGCTCACTTGCCTTGCAACTGAAGACAACTGCAGAGAGTGTCCAGTGTGTGCCGAGCAGTAGATTTCTACTGGTGGAGCACCAGTGATATTGACAAAGCTGTCTATCTCATGACTCTTGAGATATCTCTGTATGCATGTGGTTCTAGGGCTGGGAAGGAGCAGAGCCTTGTACATATCACGCAGATGCTCTACTACTGCCAAGACACAGCCTATACCTTGGCAGAGTTTTTCAGAGACAGGATCTCTGTGTGTATGTCAGGCTAGTCTTGAACTTATAAGCCCCTCCTGCTTCTGCTCTGAAATGCAAGGATAAAAGGTTTCAGACAGCTTGCAGATGTGTTTTTGTTGTTGTTGTTGTTGTTGTTGTTGTTGTTGTTGTTTTATAGTTCCCTCTCTTGATTTCAATATACTCAAAAATCAAGGTTTTCTGTTTTCCTTGCTGCCTCAGTACAGATGTGTTGGAAGAATTGAGGTCAGGGGCCATCTTTGTGGGTTGGTGTCAGCTCCACTCATCTCAGACCTACCCTGGACTCTGGTGAGCTTTGGCTGTCCTAACTTTGGCAAGTCACTGAGATGGGTAGATGTTAGGTCTCGCCAGTCTCTGCATGATGACTTTTATTTTATTTTTGGTTTTGTTGTTGTTGTTTGTTGTTTAATTTGAAAATCTTTTATAACAAAAGTTTTAAAAAAATGTGCTTTGATGGCTAGGGGAAGATGCACTCTGTCTTATGCCTTAAAAATCTATTTAACCTGTCATATGATAAATATCAATAGTCAGAAACCATATTTAAAAAGCACATGAAGGTCTTCAAGTGTTTTAGCATCTAGGGTTGTAAGACCAAAAAGTTTGATGCTTCCTTTGGCAAAATTATACTCAGGAGAGTGCTTTCTGCTGTTCACAGTGTTTATCACTTTATTGTTATGAAGTGATACCCGACTGTCTCCTGAAGTGGCTGTTTTGGTTCTGGCCACCAGCAGTGTACTAAAGTAGCCATTGTGTAATGGCCTTGCCAGCACTTGTCAACTTTATCATGATTTAAACCCACAAGATTTACACATTTATTATACAATTATAATTATTTATTTGTAATTATATTTAATTTACATGCTTCCGATTACTATGGGGTTGTCTAAGATAGTTTCTTCTTTAATGAATTGCCTGGTCAAGCCTTTGGCTCAGTTCCTTGTGTATATTTTCTCCTGGTTCCTGCTCACAATGCTCTTTTTTCCTGCTTTCTTTGCTGTATTTTTTTCATTTTTTTCATTATCATTACAATATCTATTGATCTGTCTGTCTGTCTGTCTATCTATCCAAGTCATTCCCATTGTTTGGCCTAATCTTAAGTAGTATATGAAAGGACTGATAATTTCTTTATTGACTTATTTTAAAAAGTCAGTATCTTTTGTTTATCAAGTCATGTACTTTGTGTTAACAGACAAGGACGTAAAATATTCTTCTTTGCTCTCAGTTTATAATCTAGTACAACAAAACCAAGAGAATATAATATAAACAAGGGATTGAACCTAGCACAGTTGCTTACTAGCCAAATGCTTCTGAGCTCTATGCACAGCCCCAACCTTGTCTTTCTAAAATTATGCTTTGTTTTTGAGATCTACTTACCTGCAAGTTTCTGCCACGTACAGCTGAGAATAAAATTTTCAAAGTTTTAAATGCTATTAGGATTCCTCCCCACTGCCATTGATTTTTTATTTTTTAGAGAAGATCTTCCTGCGTAGCTAAGTCTGCCATGAAATCTTAATCCTTGGCCTTAGTGTTTACAGTGCTGCCACTGGAGGCCTGCCCCACTATGCCTGGCTACCTTGGGCTTTAAAATATTGTTTTAGATTTATTTTTTACTATTTTATCACTGGAAATATTTTTCCTACATGCATGGATGTGTATCATGTGGTGCTTTGCACCCTCAGAGGTCAGGAAGGTGTTCGATCCCCTGGCACTGGAGTTACAGGTATAAGCAGCCATGCAGATGCTGGAAATCAGTTGCCAGGACCCCAGTCAGGTCACTTACAACCACCATAGCTCCAGGTCCAGAGGATCTAAGGCCCTCTCTGTAGGGACTGCACTAATACAGATTTAACCCCTTAGCCCCTATATGCATAATTTAAAAAATCTTAAAAGATGTAATTTTCTTTTACATTATTGATATTTCCCATTCAAATGTGATCTATGTAATTCTTTTAACTTTGGTTTGTTTTCATAATCTTATTCATTTTCATTTCTCACAGGGCTGTTGCCAAGCATTGTATAGTATAGATTCCTGTTATGAATAGGATCTTTTCCTCCTCCTCCATTTCTCTAACTCAGGAATATTGTTGCCTGAGAAAACTTAAGATTTTTTTTCATGTATCTGAAATTAGCAGCAACACCCTTAACTACTTTCTAAAGTTTCGTGTGTGCATGTATAACATGAACAGCTTCTGATGATGGATGACCCATAGTCTCTAGTCTATACACGCATGCACACACATACGCACACACACATGAGAGAGAGAGAGCTAGAGAGGCAGAAAGATAGAGATAAAGATAGAGAAACAAAGACAGAGAGACAAAGACAGAATCAGAAAGACACAGAGACAGAGACAGACAGAGATGGAGAGAGGGAGACAGGGAACACTTCACTGACTGAGCTACATTCCTCCACCCATGTTTTGTTTTGCTGTGTAGCCTAGGAATGTGCCAGGATGCTTGGTTTTGACCAAGTTTTTGAAATGTATAGTTACAGAATACTATCCATTAAGTCCAGTTGAATATATGATTCATACAGAAACAGGTTTTTTGGTCTGTTTTATTTACTATTATATCCCTAGGACGTGCAAGAGGGTAGGTGTTTTTCAGTTCAATGGAAGGAAGAACAGATCAATACCAAATTTTCCATTCACAAGCACAGAGCTATAGTGATTTTGTTTTGAACCAGGCATAGTGGGGCAGTTGAAGTAAGAAGATGGTTTGTGTGACTTCTTGTTCTCTGATTCCTTTTTTATGGTAGCTGTCTGCCTCACCAGGCTTCTTATTCATGAATTTTCATATCAGCTTTATTTGAAATTGCCTGATACTGGAATGAACGCATATGTCCCAGACAATGGAATGAACTGTAACAATCACTTGGTGCACTCCATTGGGAGAGATGGCTTCACAGTTGGGGTGAATGGACTCAGACAGTGTTAAACACTTCAAGCAGTATGATGCCACAAGTATGACTTTATTGGAATTACCTCACTATGGAGGCAAAAAACAAATTAGTGGTCATTTGGGGTCTGAGGTGGGTAGTGGATGGAGACCTAGGAGAGGTAGAGACAAGTATGTGTGTTAATCAGAGGCGAGGAGAAGGGGCCATTATAGTGATGTAACTGTTCTTTGCCTGGACTGTGGTGGGGTAACATGACACATTTGACAAATGTATGGATGAGCAAACATTCTCAGGTGAACGAAGGTAAAACAGCGGAAGTCTAAACCCAGTGTACGGTTGTGTGAATTTCAGTATTTTTATTGTGATGATAGACTATGTCTTGCCATAATGTGACTTTTGGAGGAAACTGAGCAAACCTCTTATGTTGCTTCTTACAAATCTGTGAACCTGTAGTTATGTTGGTAAACTTTTGAGATCCTGTGGCTCAGTAATTCTGAAGACATCTGCATACATGTCATGGGTAGATGGCAACACCATGTGTCTTCAATTGTTCTCTACTTTAAAAAATATATTTATTTATTTGCACTTTTGTGTCTGTTTTGGCTGCTCATACATAAGTGCATCACCTGAATACAGTGCCAGAAGAGGGCGCCAGATCTCCTTTTTTTTTTTTTTTTGACTCTAATGCCCTTTTTTTTTTATTAACTTGAGTATTTCTTATATACATTTCGAGTGTTATTCCCTTTCCCGGTATCCGGGCAAACATCCCCCTCCCCCCTCCCCTTCCTTATGGGTGTTCCCCTCCCAACCCTCCCCCCATTGCCGCCCTCCCCCCACCAGTCTAGTTCACTGGGGGTTCAGTCTTAGCAGGACCCAGGGCTTCCCCTTCCACTGGTGCTCTTACTAGGATATGCATTGCTACCTATGAGGTCAGAGTCAAGGGTCAGTCCATGTATAGTCTTTGGGTAGGGGCTTAGTCCCTGGAAGCTCTGGTTGCTTGGGATTGTTGTACATATGGGGTCTCGAGCCCCTTCAAGCTCTTCCAGTTCTTTCTCTGATTCCTTCAACGGGGGTCCTATTCTCAGTTCAGTGGTTTGCTGCTGGCATTCGCCTCTGTATTTGCTGTATTCTGGCTGTGTCTCTCAGGAGCGATCTACATCCGGCTCCTGTCAGTCTGCACTTCTTTGCTTCATCCATCTTGTCTAATTGGGTGGCTATATATGTATGGGCCACATGTGGGGCAGACTCTGAATGGGTGTTCCTTCAGTCTCTGTTTTAATCGTTGCCTCTCTCTTCCCTGCCAAGGGTATTCTTGTTCCCCTTTTAAAGAAGGAGTGAAGCATTCACATTTTGATCATCCGTCTTGAGTTTCATTTGTTCTAGGCATCTAGGGTAATTCAAGCATTTGGGCTAATAGCCACTTATCAATGAGTGCATACCATGTATGTCTTTCTGTGATTGGGTTAGCTCACTCAGGATGATGTTTTCCAGTTCCAACCATTTGCTTATGAATTTCATAAAGTCGTTGTTTTTGATAGCTGAGTAATATTCCATTGTGTAGATGTACCACATTTTCTGTATCCATTCCTCTGTTGAAGGGCATCTGGGTTCTTTCCAGCTTCTGGCTATTATAAATAAGGCTGCGATGAACATAGTGGAGCACGTGTCTTTTTTATATGTTGGGGCATCTTTTGGGTATATGCCCAAGAGAGGTATAGCTGGATCCTCAGGCAGTTCAATGTCCAATTTTCTGAGGATTCTCCAGACTGATTTCCAGAATGGTTGTACCAGTTTGCAATCCCACGAACAATGGAGGAGTGTTCCTCTTCCTCCACATCCTCGCCAGCATCTGTTGTCCCCTGAGTTTTTGATCTTAGCCATTCTCCCTGGTGTGAGGTGAAATCTCAGGGTTGTTTTGATTTTCATTTCCCTTATGACTAAAGATGTTGAACATTTCTTATGTGTTTCTCAGCCATTCGGCATTCCTCAGCTGTGAATTCTTTGTTTAGCTCTGAACCCCATTTATTAATAGGGTTATTTGTTTTCCTGCGGTCTAACTTCTTGAGTTCTTTGTATATTTTGGATATAAGGCCTCTATCTGTTGTAGGATTGGTAAAGATCTTTTCCCAATCTGTTGGTTGCCGTTTTGTCCTAACCACAGTGTCCTTTGCCTTACAGAAGCTTTGCAGTTTTATGAGATCCCATTTGTCGCTTCTTGATCTTAGAGCGTAAGCCATTGGTGTTTTGTTTAGGAAATTTTTTCCAGTGCCCATGTGTTCCAGATGCTTCCCTAGTTTTTCTTCTATTAGTTTGAGTGTGTCTGGTTTGATGTGGAGGTCCTTGATCCACTTGGACTTAAGCTTTGTACAGGGTGATAAGCATGGATCAATCTGCATTCTTCTACATGTTGACCTCCAGTTGAACCAGCACCATTTGCTGAAAATGCTATCTTTTATCCATTTGATGGTTTTGGCTCCTTTGTCAAAAATCAAGTGACCATAGGCGTGTGGGTTCATTTCTGGGTCTTCAATTCTATTCCATTGGTCTATCTGTCTGTCTCTGTACCAATACCATGCAGTTTTTATCACTATTGCTCTGTAATACTGCTTGAGTTCAGGGATAGTGATTCCCCCTGAAGTCCTTTTATTGTTGAGGATAGCTTTAGCTATCCTGGGTTTTTTGTTATTCCAGATGAATTTGCAAATTGTTCTGTCTAACACTTTGAAGAATTGGATTGGTATTTTGATGGGGATTGCATTGAATCTGTAGATTGCTTTTGGTAAAATGGCCATTTTTACTATATTAATCCTGCCAATCCATGAGCATGGGAGATCTTTCCATCTTCTGAGGTCTTCTTCAATTTCCTTCTTCAGTGTCTTGAAGTTCTTATTGTACAGATCTTTTACATGCTTGGTTAAAGTCACACCGAGGTACTTTATATTATTTGGGTCTATTATGAAGGGTGTCATTTCCCTAATTTCTTTCTCGGATTGTTTCTCTTTTGTGTAGAGGAAGGCTACTGATTTATTTGAGTTAATTTTATACCCAGCCACTTTGCTGAAGTTGTTTATCAGCTTTAGTAGTTCTCTGGCGGAACTTTTGGGATCACTTAAATATACTATCATATCATCTGCAAACAGTGATATTTTTACTTCTTCTTTTCCGATCTGTATCCCCTTGACCTCCTTTTGTTGTCTGATTGCTCTGGCTAGAACTTCAAGAACTATATTGAATAAGTAGGGAGAGAGTGGGCAGCCTTGTCTAGTCCCTGATTTTAGTGGGATTGCTTCGAGTTTCTCTCCATTTAGTTTAATGTTAGCAACTGGTTTGCTGTATATGGCTTTTACTATGTTCAGGTATGGGCCTTGAATTCCTATTCTTTCCACAACTTTTATCATGAAGGGGTGTTGAATTTTGTCAAATGCTTTCTCACCATCTAATGAAATGATCATGTGGTTTTGTTCTTTCAGTTTGTTTATATAAGGGATCACGTTGATGGTTTTCCGTATATTAAACCATCCCTGCATGCCTGGGATGAAGCCTACTTGGTCATGGTGGATGATTGTTTTGATGTGCTCTTGGATTCGGTTTGCCAGAATTTTGTTGAGTATTTTTGCATCGATATTCATAAGGGAAATTGGTCTGAAGTTCTCTTTCTTTGTTGTGTCTTTGGGTGGTTTAGGTATAAGAGTAATTGTGGCTTCGTAGAAGGTATTCGGTAGTGATCCATCTGTTTCAATTTTGTGGAATAGTTTGGATAATATTGGTATGAGGTCTTCTCTGAAGGTTTGGTAGAATTCTGCACTAAACCCGTCTGGATCTGGGCTCTTTTTAGTTGGGAGACCTTTAATGACTGCTTCTATTTCCTTAGGAGTTATGGGGTTGTTTAACTGGTTTATCTGTTCCTGATTTAACTTCGGTACCTGGTATCTGTCTAGGAAATTGTCCATTTCCTGAAGATTTTCAAGTTTTGTTGAATATAGGTTTTTATAGTAAGATCTGATGATTTTTTGAATTTCCTCTGAATCTGTTGTTATGTCTCCCTTTTCATTTCTGATTTTGTTAATTTGGACGCACTCTCTGTGTCCTCTCGTTAGTCTGGCTAAGGGTTTATCTATCTTGTTGATTTTCTCAAAGAACCAACTTTTGGTTCTGTTGATTCTTTCTATGGTCCTTTTTGTTTCTACTTGGTTGATTTCAGCTCTGAGTTTGATTATTTCCTGCCTTCTACTCCTCCTGGGTGTATTTGCTTCTTTTTGTTCTAGAGCTTTTAGGTGTGCTGTCAAGCTGCTGACATATGCTCTTTCCTGTTTCTTTCTGCAGGCACTCAGCGCTATGAGTTTTCCTCTTAGCACAGCTTTCATTGTGTCCCATAAGTTTGGGTATGTTGTACCTTCATTTTCATTAAATTCTAAAAAGTTTTTAATTTCTTTCTTTATTTCTTCCTTGACCAGGTTATCATTGAGTAGAGCATTGTTCAATTTCCAAGTATATGTGGGCATTCTTCCTTGATTGTTATTGAAGACCAGTTTTAGGCCGTGGTGGTCCGATAGCACGCATGGGATTATTTCTATTTTTTTGTACCTGTTGAGGCCCGTTTTTTGACCAATTATATGGTCAATTTTGGAGAAAGTACCATGAGGAGCTGAGAAGAAGGTATATCCTTTTGCTTTAGGATAGAATGTTCTATAAATATCCGTTAAGTCCATTTGGCTCATGACTTCTCTTAGTCTGTCTACATCTCTGTTTAATTTCTGTTTCCATGATCTGTCCATTGATGAGAGTGGGGTGTTGAAATCTCCCACTATTATTGTGTGACGTCCAATGTGTGTTTTGAGCTTTAGTAAGGTTTCTTTTACATATGTAGGTGCCCTTGTATTTGGGGCATAGATATTTAGGATTGAGAGTTCATCTTGGTGGATTTTTCCTTTGATGAATATGAAGTGTCCTTCCTTATCTTTTTTGATGACTTTTAGTTGAAAATTGATTTTATTTGATATTAGAATGGCTACTCCAGCTTGCTTCTTCTGACCATTTGCTTGGAAAATTTTTTCCAGCCTTTCACTCTGAGGTAATGTCTGTCTTTGTCTCTGAGGTGTGTTTATTGTAGGCAGCAGAATGCAGGGTCCTCGTTGCATATCCAGTTTGTTAATCTATGTCTTTTTATTGGGGAGTTGAGGCAATTGATGTTGAGAGATATTAAGGAATAGTGATTATTGCTTCCCATTATATTCATATTTGGATGTGAAGTTATGTTTGTGTGCTTTCATTCTCTTTGTTTTGTTGCCAAGACGATCAGTTTCTTGCTTCTTCTAGGTTATAGCTTGCCTCCTTATGTTGGGCTTTACCATTTATTATCCTTTGTAGTGCTGGATTTGTAGAAAGATATTGTGTAAATTTGGTTTTGTCATGGAATATCTTGGTTTCTCCATCTATGTTAATTGAGAGTTTTGCAGGATAAAGTAACCTGGGCTGCTGGCATTTGTGTTCTCTTAGGGTCTGTATGACATCAGTCCATGATCTTCTGGCCTTCATAGTTTCTGGCGAGAAGTCTGGTGTGATTCTGATAGGTCTCCCTTTATATGTTACTTGACCTTTTTCCCTTACTGCTTTTAATATTCTTTCTTTATTTTGTGCGTTTGGTGTTTTGACTATTATGTGACGGGAGGTGTTTCTTTTCTGGTCCAATCTATTTGGAGTTCTGTAGGCTTCTTGTATGCCTATGGGTATCTCTTTTTTTATATTAGGGAAGTTTTCTTCTATGATTTTGTTGAAGATATTTACTGGTCCTTTGAGCTGGGAGTCTTCACTCTCTTCTATACCTATTATCCTTAGGTTTGATCTTCTCATTGAGTCCTGGATTTCCTGTATGTTTTGGACCAGTAGCTTTTTCTGCCTTACATTATCTTTGACAGTTGAGTCAATGATTTCTATGGAGTCTTCTGCTCTTGAGATTCTCTCTTCCATCTCTTGTATTCTGTTGGTGAAGCTTGTATCTACAGCTCCTTGTCTCTTCTTTTGGTTTTCTATGTCCAGGGTTGTTTCCATGTGTTCTTTCTTGATTGCTTCTATTTCCATTTTTAATTCCTTCAACTGTTTGATTGTGTTTTCCTGGAATTCTTTCAGGGATTTTTGCGATTCCTCTCTGTAGGCTTCTACTTGTTTATTAATGTTTTCCTGTGTTTCCCTAAGGGAGTTCTTCACGTCTTTCTTGAAGTCCTCCAGCATCATGATCAAATATGATTTTGAAACTAGATTTTGCTTTTCTGGTGTGTTTGGATATTCCATGTTTGTTTTGGTGGGAGAATTGGGCTCCGTTGATGCCAAGTAGTCTTGGTTTCTGTTGCTTGGGTTCCTGCGCTTGCCTCTCGCCATCAGATTATCTCTAGTGTTACTTTGTTCTGCTATTTCTGACAGTGGCTAGACTGTCCTATAAGCCTGTGTGTCAGGAGTGCTGTAGACCTGTTTTCCTCTCTTTCAGTCAGTTATGGGGACAGAGTGTTCTGCTCTCGGGCATGTAGTTTTTCCTCTCTACAGGTCTTCAGCTGTTCCTGTGGGCCTGTGTCTTGAGTTCACCAGGCAGCTTTCTTGCAGCAGAAAATTTGGTCTTACCTGTGGTCCAGAGGCTCAAGTTCGCTCGTGGGGTGCTGCCCACGGGCTCTCTGCAGCGGCAGCAACCAGGAATAACTGTGCCGACCCTTCCGGGAGCTTCAGTGCACCAGGGTTCCAGATGGCCTTTGGTGTTTTCCTCTGGCGTCCGAGATGTATGTACAGAGAGCAGTCTCTTCTGGTTTCCCAGGCTTGTCTGCCTCTCTGAAGGTTTAGCTCTCCCTCCCACGGGATTTGGGTGCAGATAACTGTTTATCCGGTCTGTTTCCTTCAGGTTCCGGCGGTGTCTCAGGCAGGGGTCCTGCCACTCCTGGGCCCACCCCCACGGGAGCCCAGAGGCCTTATACAGTTTCCTCTTGGGCCAGGGATGTGGGCAGGGGTGAGCAGTGTTGGTGGTCTCTTCCGCTCTGCAGCCTCAGGAGTGCCCACCTGACCAGGCGGTTGGGTCTCTCTCTCACAGGGTCTGGGAGCAGAGAGCTGCTGCGGGCCGGGATCCACGGGTGTGGGACTTCCGGTAAACACAGAACGTGCCCGGTCCTAGAGGAATTCTGCTTCCGTGTGTCCCGAGCTCACCAGGCAGCTTTCTTGCAGCAGGAAAGTTGGTCTTACCTGTGGTCCCGAGGCTCAAGTTCGCTCGTGGGGTGCTGCCCACGGGCTCTCTGCAGCGGCAGCAACCAGGAAGACCTGTGCCACCCCTTCAGAGAGCTTCAGTGCCGCCAGATCTCCTTGAACTGGAGTGCGGGTGGTTGTAAGCCAGGTAACACACACCCAGTGCTAGATTTACAGCCGAGCACCACCA
This sequence comes from Rattus norvegicus, assembly GCF_021556685.1. Taxonomy (NCBI): domain Eukaryota; kingdom Metazoa; phylum Chordata; class Mammalia; order Rodentia; family Muridae; genus Rattus; species Rattus norvegicus. The sequence goes on along the minus strand of NC_141538.1, from coordinate 5,930,868 downwards.
CATCCAGCCTTTACATGGCTGCTGCACACCTGAACTCAGGCTCTTATGCTTGTGCAGCAGTAACGTTACTCAGAGGTCTCCTTGACTCTTGACTGCTTGAAATAGAATAGGCTTTTCTGACATTGGAATTGTAGCGCCTAGTTCCTCGTGCTCATGTGCACAGCTGGTTTCATGCTTAGGCAGTCAGGCTTAGGTTTTGGTTGGAAGCCAGGTATATTTATGGTCCTTAAGACATAAGACCTCCCTCTCTCCACCTCACACCCTGAATACTTGGCCATTTCTCATCCTTCTTCTCAGCACACATTATACAGGGCATCACTGATGCAGATGGGAGCTGCAGAACTCCTGATCCACTAAGATGTGAGACATGTCATCTGCTGACTCCTGTGGTTCCTCACCATGATGCACTTTATCCTCTAAGACTCGAGTCAGTGTGAGGCCTTCCTCTGTAAGTTAATTCTGTCAAGTGTTTTTCCCAGCCACAAGACTAGAAGTCCGAGAGTGGAGAGATGGGCTGGGCTGTTCCTCACTTGGTTCAGAACTTGCTTGGTCCCTACCATCAGATAATCCCAGGCACAGAGACTGCAGTTGCACACGCTGTCAAGGTGCATTCTAGCTGCAGCGTGGCTCAGGACTCTGTGTCTTTGCACCTGACTGATAGCCCACTGCGTAGCTGGACTGCATCATAGGAGATGACCTGTCCTCACCTTTCTCTAGTTTTACTTCTCTCTTCTTTCCTTCTCCTCTCTCCCCCACCCTGTTTCTTCTTGTATTCCTTTCAGCAGACTGGACTGCCCCAGTGATCCTGCACTTCTGCTTGTCATGCAATGGAAGATGGCTGTGTTGCTGTCTGCTCAGTAGTGTTACAAGTGATATATGATTGGCCAGCATCACCCTTTTTATTGTTCTTGGGTAATTTTCCCTATTCCACGTGTTTCTCCTGAAAATAGGTGTTTGAGTTGCTTTGTTTTTATTACAAATGAAACATGTCTGAGAGACCAAGGAGGGGCATTCCTGACTAATGGAGCACATATATGTTTAAGGTCTTAAGAAACTTCTGGGGGTCTCTAAAGTGTTCCTACCATGTTACACTCTCAGCAGCAACGCATGGCACATTCCATCCTTCCTCAGAGTAAGACGAACTTCCAGAGGAACAGACGTAGCTTAAATCAGAAAAACAAATTCACTCAAGAAGAGCTTTGAATCACTAATAAATGTTGACTGAAACACAGAAAAATGGTAGAAGCACTTTGGAATGCCTCCTGTGTCTAGCTAGTGTCTGTGGACACCCATGTGCTTTTTTTATTTTTTTTACTCTTTCCCGGGTGTTTGGACAGACCGAGGATACAGACATGCATGCCTGAGGACATAATGTTTTAATTATACAGATGTGTGTGGCATCCAGCTTGAAGTTCTCTGTAAACGGGGCCAGCTGTTCCTGACATTTTCCTCTTCTCTGTTTTTTCTTTGTATAGAGGCAGACAATGAAAAATGATGATTTCTGTTCACTCTGATCAAAGACTGTTAACCTTTCAGCTATAGCCATATCACAAAGCCAAGAACTACTCATTGAAGGGGGGAAATGGGCCTGTTGACATTTTACAGGACTTTTTGAAATGTTAAAGATCTTTTTGAGGGTGGGGCCAAGGGCACAGACACCTGTAATGTGTGCACTGTCCTGAGTGTCCTTACATTCTCAGGAAACAGGCGGCTACTGCTTTGTCTGTACTCTTGGAACCAACACATACCCTCCAGAAAGGACCAGAGTTTGTTGTGCTGATAGATTATAGGGTCACGTGGTAGACTGTGCTGAGGCCTTCACAGCCTCTGTTGAGGGAGTAGTACTGGAGGGGGGAGCCTTTCTGTCCGGTATTCTTAAACAATGCTTGTCATTTGGGGCTTTGATATGTTGCTTAGGCTACGACTTGGCAGGACACTTCCATAGAGCAGGACACACAGATTCGTATGGTACCAAAGTGGCAGGAAAGCAGTTTTTTTTTCATTTAAGAATTTAAGAGGAGGGCTCAAAACCTGTGCACTCTGTAATTTTGGTCAATCGTCATTGGCTATCTGTTAGTCTGGCAGGCATGAGTTTTAAAAACATGAAAACAGTATTGGAAAAGGATGTCCCCGGCTCAGGGGGAAACCCAGGCTTTGCCAACCTGACTTTAAACATCTTTTTTCATAGAACTTAGCATAGCTATGCTGGAGGTGGGGTGGGCAGTGTAGGGAAGAAACTTAATTATGCAAATTTTGATCTTAAAGCTTTATTCGTATGTTTCCTGGCAGGCTGTTCTTTAATCTCTAGAGCAAGATTGCTCAGAATTACCATATATTCTCATCAATTTCATTAAAATTATAGCAAAGGTTGTTTTTGCTATAATCAAGAGTGATTTTGATTAATACTTAGGAAATCAAACCCCTCACCAGCAGTGGGAATGAGAACAACCTTCTCAGTCAGTCGTCCTTTCTCTTCCTTCTCTCCCCTTCTTGCAAAAGGCCAAAGATACAAATGCACCAGAGGGATTTTTAACAGTCTGTTTGCTTTTGCAGATAGTTCTTAGGAAAACACTCCAAAATGGGAGTCCATTTTCCTCTCTCTTGAGTGTGAAGAAAGAACACACGAGTGCAGACCAGCCTGCCTTGGCTGGCAACAAACAGTGCCAGGAGCATACACCCTTTCTTACAGGCTGACTGTTAAGTCAGCAGAGAATACTGGGAAAATCTAGAAGATGAAGAAGGTAACATACCCATGTACCCATGTAAAGAGGACATGAAAATCGCAGACAGGTATTAGATAAAAACTAAAGGACCAGTCGAAGATGATCTATCTTTGCTTTTAGAAACCATACCTACTGAGGCATCCCACATTATAACTTGCTTTGACTTCAAAGCATAGTTTGACATGTGTGTTTTTGTGTTTATGATCTGTTCATGAGCGTTCATTAGTACACTGTGTACAGTGTGAGGAGGAGCAGGTCATTGAGGGAGAAAAAGATACTGGAAAGCTAGTCATTTGACACGCTATAGTTTCTAATGTTTCAACCACACCCTCCTCCATTTTCCCTCCCTTCTTTCCATTCTTTTGAGTACTGAGGCTGGGAACCATGACCTTGCATGTGCTAGACAAACACTCTATCAATGATTCTCTGTTGCCTCCTTATTGATCTGTGTAATAATTTTTGATCACAGGATAGGTGTAAAGTAGTGTATCTTCACTATCTCCTCCTTCAAGGAGTGCTTAGTACTCTAATCAAAGACAGAATCCATTTGTCCATTGTCTTTTTCCTTGCCAACCTCTATGGTTCCTGCTTTTAGGAAAAAGTGGGGCCAGCTTACAGGTTCAGAGGTTCAGTCCGTTATCATCAGGGCGGGGGCAGGGCAGCATCCACACAGACGTGGGTCTGGAGAAGCTGAGAGTTCAACATCTTCCAAGGGCAGATAGGAGAAGACTGGCTTGCAGGCAGCTTTTAGGAAGTCTTGTCAGACTATTTCTTATGTTTGGACACTGTAGGTATCTGTGTTGCACTGCTTTCTTAGGGCTACTGGGACACAGTGGAGTTAAAGTATACATTAACAACTGGCCACACAGCAACATTTGATCCATTAAAGACTGAATACATGACAGTATGTATTATTTACTTCTTTATTGCTTTGAAAGACACCATGGCCAAAGCAAATTAAAAATAAAATTAGGATGATGTTTCCAGAAGGTTAGAGTCCATGATGGCAGAGAGAAGCCATGGTGTCAGGAGCAGCTGAGAGCTTACATTTTGGGTAATTTAGTGTGAGCATGAGTGAGTGTGTGTGTGTGTGTGTGTGTGTGTGTGTGTGCGCGCGCAAGAGTGTGTACATTTATGTGTATGTGTATGTATATGTGTAAGGAGAGAGAGAGACAGAGAGACACACACACACACACAAAGAGAGATTGATATGTACCATGGTGCCTATGGAAGTCCAAGAAAAGTTATGGAGTTGATAATCTCTCACCTCAACATCGGTTCAAGGAATAGAGTTCAGGTTATCAGGATTTCTGCTTTTTATGCAAAAGATAACTGTACAATAAACTGGATAACTTAAAATTTGAAAAGAAATAATAATTATTTTCCAATTCCCCAGAGTAGAATTCCCCAGAGTTCCAAATATCAGCAGAGCCATGCTCCTGAGTGTTCCTGGATTTGAATGGAATCCTTCCTTCCTCCCCCCACCCCATTCTTAACTACTTTGTATCTCACTAAAATATAAGAACAGCTAACCAGTTTCCTGTGAATAGATGTGATGTCTTGGAAGCCTTTCTTCTGGATTTAGATTAGTGTGAGCAAAGGATGTGTCCCTCAGGTGAGTGGAATGCCATTCTTTGTCACCTCAGCTTTCACAAATCCTTTGTAATCACAGTAATTGCAAGAAGCTGTGCAGACAATAGGGTCATGGTACAATGTTCACAAATGCCAATGTGTAGCAAAGGCCTAATAATACACTAGGTGTGAATTATGAACCTCAATTAAGGCCTTTGCCAGTCATATTGCCCAGTTAGAATATACATAATTGTAAGTAGGACTCCATTTTTTTTTACAAAGAGAATATTTGCTTGTTAAAAGTGTGACATTCAAGAGTTAGCTTAATAGAATGTGGAAAGATTTCCCAATGAATACTGCAGACCTCAGAAGAACAAAGGCGAGCACGTGGTTTATTTTAAACAGATGTCATCTGCTGTGGAAACTTCTTTCAGGCAAAGAATACAATGTTCTTACTGTTCTCCAGGCCTGTGATGGATTGTTATATACATAGGAGAAAGGGGGAAATAGTCTCTCTATTTATGCTTTGAACTTAGATGCCTAAAGCAACACAAATCCATCAATTTACATTTTGGGTATTAGGCGGCTGAAAGATTCCCACTAGAATAAAGTTCAGCTTTAGCAGTGTTGTCCTCCTCTGAAGGCTCTAGTTTCTTTGCCTTTCCTGAGTTTGTTCTTATTGTTTGTTTTGCTTCTTTTTGTTTTGTGAAAGGTGTCTTCATCTCATGGATCATGGCTCCTTCCCCTGATCCACTGACCACATGTTGTCTGATTATCACTCTTCTTTTCTTATCATGACCCTAGAATTCACTTTGAGCCTGTCCAGATAATACAAGATAATAACTGTATCTCCAATACCTTAGAAGCTAGCTTAGTTACATTTTATAGTGATTTTTGCCTCATAAAGTATCAACTGTGTATGCCCTGACACTCGAAATGAGAACACCCCTGAGGGATTGCGTGCATTACAGGAAATTGAACATTATATCATTAGCATTGTGTCATGATGTCACACTGTTTTTATTTTACATAAAACCACAATAGATTCTCAGAAAAGATCATATCTAGACAACTTCCATATATGGTTTTAAAAACAGTGTAAGATCTTATGAAAACCAGAAATGAAAATTCCACAATATGTGTGTTAAGTGAGGGGTCAGCTGAAATGACTCAGACCCATTGCAGGGGCCTAAGTATTTTTTCCTTCCACTAAGTGGTGGTTAATGAGCACACATTAAGCTAAGTGGACTGTGCGTGCAGTCTTCTTCTTTTGTAGCCTGGGTTCTGCTATTTTGCACAGGTCTGGTATTCATGTTTTTGCATGTGTCTCATTTGGTAATATCTTTGTTACTCACAACGCAGGTCTAAGTGTGACAAACATGTCGAGTGTACAGTGGGGTTGTGTCTCAGCGGCTCTACCACAGGTGTCTTGCCTCAGGCCTCTTGGGCATTCTTTGTGCAGAAATGTTAGAACTCATCTACCCAGTGATCCCACAGGGATGTTGGGTGATAGCCAGGACATAATGATTCTCTGGTTGGGGGGGAGGGGAAAAGGGACATGATGCTTTAAGTGTGTTTTAAAAATTATCACTTTTACTTTTGAAATTATAACATAATCCCAACATTTCTCCATTCCCTCCACTTCTCCTCCCACCAAACCCTTCCATGTGGGCTGGAGAGATGGCTCAGTATTAGGAAGTGTATTTTACTCTTCCAGAAGAACTGAGTTTGGTGCCTAGTACCCTTGGCAGATGGCTCACAACTGCCTGCAGTTCTAGCTCATAGGCTCTGATGCCTCTGGTTGCCTTGGGCATTCACACATACACAGGATGAAAATAAAATAAAATAAAATGTTAAAATGACTCCCATCTACTCTTGCTTGCTCTCTTTCAAGTCCATGACCTCCTTTTTCATTAATTGTTGTTACATGCAACTATGTATAGATTTTCCTACATACATAAATATAACCTATTCAACCTGTCTGATGTTGCTTGTATGTTTATGTTTTCAGTACTGACTACTTGGTATTGGGTAAAAATTGACCTGCTCTTCCCCAGGGAAGACTATCAAAGTCTCAGCATTTCTTAGTTGCATGTAGTTTTTGTGTAGAGTTGAGGCTTCACAGGCTCTCATCCACTTTGGCGTGTCTATTAGCTTCGTAAATCAATTAATTTATTGAGGTTAGTTACTGAGAAGAAACTGTGTGACTGAAAGGCAGCTGCATCACCAAAAGCTCACCACAGAGGCTGGGGAGAGGGTTCAGTCCGTAAAGTGATTGCTGCAAAGCACAGGAGTCTGAGCTCAATACCGAACACCCACGTGACAAGCCAATGCTAGTGGCACACACTTGTGCTCTCATTGTTGGTGAAAGGCGGAGAGCAGATCCTTGGCACTGAGTAGCAAGCTGACTTGACTTAATTGCTATGTTCTGTGTATGTATAAAAGATTCTGTCTCAAAAAAAGAAGGGCCTTCAAATACCCACAAAGGTGTGTGTGAACCCAAACCTAGAAACATACACACACACACCTGCACATACATCTACAAAGTTTGGTTTTGAAGTTCCACCCCAGCATGGGTGATGGCTCGCCAAAGCTGTAGATAGAGCGCTCTGAACAATTTACAGGTAGCCCAAGGAACCAGAGGCATTTTGTTAAGTTTTATATGCCCTACGAGTTTATCTTCTCACTCTAGGAAGGGATTAGCAGTGACTGACTTTATGGAGGACCATACTTTGAGCTGTTGGAAGGGACAAAAGTCCTTAAAGAAAATGATGTGCAGTAAAGAGTCACAGGGTAGGTTGTAGCTAGACTGGAACTAAAATCCTTGCCCTGCCTTGTTTAGAGCTGCTTCACTCCAGTCCGTTTCTATCTTCAAGAGGCCTCCTTCATGATATACCTTCCTCCTCTTCTTTGAGGTAGGGTTTCAGCGTGTAGCCCTGGCTGGCCTAGGACTTGACACGTACACCAAGCTATACTTGAAATCGCTGTGCATACCAGGCTCGCCTTGCACCTGTAGTAGAATGTCTGCTGACTCCCAGTTCCTGGGAGTAGAGAGGCTCTCGAGAGGACCTGGATTCAGTTCTCAGCATCCACATGATAACTCGCAGATGCCTCTAAGTCCAGTTTTAGGGAATCCAATGCCCTCTTCTGATCTCCAAGGATTCTTGCACACTCGTTGATTTTATGTGTGTGTGTGTGTGTGTGTCATATTAATAACATATATTAAATAAACAAAAAATATATTTATATATATTTCTTGCCTACGTAGGTGCAGAGTATCACTCTTTGCCTTTGCTGAGGAAAGGTTTCCTCTTTCAAATTAGCTGCCCCTAAGCCATCATCCAGCTCACACACAAGTCTTGAATCTCCTTATGAGCAGCAGTAATTAGATGGACCAGAACATGAGAAGGGGAGAGGAGCAATAAAACAGGCGAAGTAATTTCGTATTATTTCCAGACTGGTATCTCAGGGAAAACTGCTTAATGGGCTGCTTGTTCTGTAAGTTGGGTTAGCATTCAAGTGTGTGTTTCTGGGGTAGTGCTTTGGGCCCAGGGCTAGAGAGAGAACTGTCCATCTCTACTGGTTTATGGTACTGTTAGTGTCGGTCAAGAGGATAAGATCTCCGGTCTGAGTGGAGACTGGTTCGATCCCTTTGGTAAGAGATCACCATAGAAAGGTTGGCTCACCAGCTAAAACCTTACTGAAAAGATAGAATGGTTTTTAAAATGAGACACTGTACTTTTCTTTTCCACGATCCCCACCACCATTGTTCAAAGCTTACCGACCAGTCATGTAAAAGGTCCTAAGTCTACCCTATGATCAAGTCAGAAAAGCATACATATTTTTCACATTTTCTGGACTTGATAATACTGAATCCCATGTTCAGGATTTGGAAGTAATATGTAAAGGACTCTGAAAAGAAGCAAGACTTGGCTACTAGGCTGTAAGCTTTTGACTCAGAAACTTTTTCGGTGCATTTGTAAGCTTGGCAGTAGCAGTAATCCCCAGGTTGTGGAGAGGGTCCACATGACCCTGTAGCTTTGGGCAGGTTGAGTATGGTACACTGGGTGGTTCCATTTAAGTGGGGCTGACAGTGCTGTTTGGAGGGGTATATGGGAAGATTTGGAGGGAGGGAAGGGAGAACTGTTGTAGTTATAATCTCAAAAATAAAGGGCCTTTTGCACACCAAGTAAGTGTGCTATCATCAAGCCATTTCCCTAGTCTAATAACATTTCCTGTATTCATTTACCTAGATAAAGCTTGAGTTTTTTTCCCCATACCTTGGCTACTGTGAATAGTTGTGCACTGAGCGTGAGCGTGCAGATGCCTCTGATTTACCAACCTCAGTTCCCAAGCTTCATATAACTGGATTATAGGATAATTCTATGCTTACTTTTCAGGAGTGTCCATACCATTTTCCATGGGCTAGGATTAAAGCTAGCTTCATTGCACTTGCAATTTTTGTTTCCTCAAAGATTAGACTTGTCGTGCATTATCTTTTAATTCATCGGTTGACCATAAACATCATTTCTTTGTGGAAAATGTCACATAATTGCATGGGTCATTCTTTAGCTGTGGTGAAGCATTTTGGTTGGACGCACGTTAGTCTCCTTGTTTTGTGGTTCTGGGAATTGAACCCAGGGCTTTCCACTTGTGGAGTGAGCCCTTGGCCTGTAAGCTCCGCCTCACTGCTGCAGTTTGCTCTTTTGCCTATGCTTTGGGAATGCTCTTCAGGAAACCATAAGCCAGACCAATTCCCGCTACTTCTTTTAGTAGCTCTTCAGGATTGGGTATCACATTTAATAAATTGCAAATTAATTATGATTCAGTTACTGTATTGGAATAAAGGTCTAATTTTATTCTTTTGTGTTTTCTCACCAGTGATTCCTGAAGACACTATCCTTAACCCTTTGTGCATTTTCAACTCTCCGTAAGTTCGAGTTTATTTCTGGGTTGTGTATTTTACACTACTATTATTTTGCTTTTATTTTTGGTAGCTTTGTAGCATACAGGTCGAGTACTACTTATACGGATTTTAGATCATTTTGTATTTCTGACTTTATATTATCACCAACTTGTAGTTCGTGCCTGTCACTGACCAATGTTGGCCCTGTCACTTTCCACACTGGCCACACAGGGCTTTCACTTATTCTAAACTGAGTCCTAGGATTTGTGATGTGTGATTTTATTTGTTCTGTTCCTCGAGTGCTTGTTTAAAATCTAGACTCAGACTTGAAAGCTAGCTTAGTCATTAAGATTTTGGTTCCCAGCATCCATGGTGGGCTGCTAGCTCTACCTCCCAGGGAACTGACATTCACTTCTGGTTTCCAAGAGCACCTGGACCTATGTCCACAAATACACACATACGTGTAATTTTTAAAAATTAAAAATAAATAAAATTAAAATCTAGACTCTCCATTTGAGACAAAGTGTATGATATTCAGCTTTCTGAATTAATCCTTGTATACAACTGCTTCTTCTGTGGGGTTCCAGAAATGACCCAGCAGTAAAGATCACTGACTGCTTTTCCACAGGACGTGAGTTTGTTTGATCCCTAACATCCACATGACAGACCACAGTTATCTGTAATTCCAGTTGTAGAGAACTTGACACCCTCTTCTGGCCTCTAAAGGCACTGCATGCATGCCTTGCAGAAACATACATGGCGCCCCAACGCATACACACACACACACACACACACACACACACACACACACACACACACACACACAAATAAGAAATTTCAATCGTTTCCTTTAGATTACCAACTTTGTTGTTTTTTAAAAATGTTTTGCTCTGCTTGGCTTTCCCTTTGTTCTGCTTTCTAGCTTTCTGAGGTGTAACATGAGGGCTGATGTATTGCAGGCTTCTGGTCAGGACTGCTTTCCATTTGAATGTATTGTGATCCCATTTGCCCTTGTGTCCGGATCCTGACTGGTTTCCGTCTAGTTGGTTTTCCTTGACTTATGGATTGTCGAGAAGAGTGTTGTTTAATTTCTACGTATTTGTGAGCTGTCTCTCTCACCATTCAGTTTTAGTTTCATGCTGTTGTAGTCAGAAAAGAGACTTGATATGATCTCACTCTTCCATAATCACCGCTGGATTGTGCTTTGTGTATTAGCACATGATCTGTGATGTTCCCTATGTGTGCATTTGCAAAGAATACTTGTAAAACCCACTGTTTCTCTTAGGTCATCCATTTGATGATGGAAGTTTCCTATTACTGTGTTACATTCTATGTTCATATCTATTAATGATTGCCATATATGTTTGGGTGCTTGACAATGGAGATGTGTGTGTGTGTGTGTGCGCGCGCGCACACACACACACACACACACACACACACACACATCTCAAATGAATTTGACTTGTTGCTAAAGTAGTCCTTTTGCATTATGTAATGATCTGTTTCTTTCTATCACAATGGAGTGTTTGACTTCTGCTCTATTTTTTCCTTTGTATTTTTGTTTTCTGTTTGCATTCACACCCCCTTATTTTTTTAAATGACATATACCATGTCAAGAGTCTATTTTAGCATCAGCCTCAGTGGTGAACACTTGCCTAGTACGTTCTAGGTCCTAGGTTCAGTTATCAGAACCACAAATTATAATGGTAAGGACAAAGAAAATATTACAATCTTTCCTTCATTTTAAAAAGTACCTAAACTTAAAATTGTCTTCTTCTTTGCAGGATATGGAGACTTCGATGATTTTAATCTAGAGGATGTGCTGAAAGAAACTTCCTCAGTAAAGCGTGACTCAAACAAACAAGTCCACCAAGCAGACACTGTGGTCGGCCGTGCACCACAGTCACAATCTTGCCTTCAGAAAAGTACACGCATATGAGACTAGCTGTACCTCCAGATACCTGTTAGTTCTGTTGTGCAGGCTTGTGTCGTCTCGTCATACGTGTGTCATCTTCCTTTTTCATTCAGTCTATGTCGAATCCATGAGAGAACATGCATCTGCCTTAGCCTTTTTTCTGCTGTACAAAAAGAGAACTCCGACCCATTTCATACCCCTCACTGTTTTGTTTTGAGACAGGGTCTCTTGATTTAGCCCGAGTTGTCCTGAAATTCTCTGTGCCGACAAGGCCGGCTTTGACTTGGGTCCAGTGCTAGAGCAACAGTGACTCTTAGCCACTGATGTGCATTTCTAGCTTCAGAACCCATGACTTTTTATGATTCTTCAGTGTGATCCCCACAATGGCCTTGGGGACCAATACCGAGACCATTCTCACGATGTGACTTCTATAAACCATAAAGCAGCCACTGTGTTTTACAATCTGCTTCCTTTCATCCTCCCTTCTCCCTTCAGAGAGCCACTTTAGCACCACGACTAGGAGGACAGGAACAACCAGAGCCCCATCAAATCCAGCAGGTAACGAGGTGTGGGAAGTGAGGAAGGCCAGACTCACCTGAGAAGGGACACAAGGAGGGACTCGTTGGGACTCCATCTGGGACAGGGTCAAAAGGAGCCGTGTAGAATTTTTAGCTGCACATATGAAAAGTCAGCAAAGGCACCCATGTGAATGTTAGATTTAATTCAACAGAATCCCATCTGGTTGGTCACTGTGCCTTACGTGAAAGCCATGCATTTCCACTTCCCTATTGCTTTGGGTAACGATAGCTGCCAGAATCCAGGTACAGGAGGCAGAAGGGGTGAGCTGAACTTGACTTAAGCCCCAGCCTATCCCCATAGCTCCCAGGTTAAACATGAGCCATTCATAGTCGAGCAGAGTAGGGCAACCTGAGGCCTAAGGAGAAGTCTTCAATGAAGATATTCAGACGTTTTCTTGAAATTCTCTAAGTTTTTGAAGATCTCGGGAGAGTTTGTGTATGTGAGTCACATCTATAAATACTTTTCATCTGAGAACTTAGAACTAAAAACTGATATTAATCTGCGGAAAATAAAAAATCATATGCATTGACATATGTGGTGGGTTTTTATGAGAAATAACTGTGCTTATAAGGTGAGAACATAATTTAGAGTAATGAATGACATTATTTTATAGTTTTCTGTAATGTCTGGCTTCAATAGAATGCATCTGGATTCTGTGTGTGTGTGTGTGTGTGTGTGTGTGTGTGTGTGTGTGTGTGTGTGTGCGAGCATGCTCGTGTGTACATGTCTGCGTGTATGTGTGTGTTTGTGTGTGTGCGTGCCTGTCTCTGTGTGTGTATGTATGTGTATGTGTGTGCATGTCTGTGTGTGTATGTGTATGTGTGTATGTGTGTGTCTGTGTGTGTATGTTTGTGTGTGTGTGTGTGTGTGTGGTACTGTGAGACAGACTTGGAATCACTATGTAGACCACACTTTACTAGACAGACCAGACTGGCCTCAAATTCACAGAGATCTATCTACCTGCCTCTACCTCCCCACCCCCCAACCCCTGTGCTGGGATTACAGATGTGTGTTACCACTCCACCTGGATTTTTAATATCTGCAACTGGACTGAGCAGTTATAAATTCCTGAGGTTCAATACAACATGCGGAGAAAATCCAGGCTCATGCAGAATTGTAGGAGAAAAGGGGAAAGAACTTCTTTAGTATTTTCTTATTTATTTATTTACTCCCTTTTTGTTCCAATTGCTGCCAGTTTCCCTGCTCCCTTACACAGTCTCTTCCTCTATCTTTCCCCTTCTCCTCAAAGAGGGTGGAGCCCCCAGGGTACCCACCCCCACTCAACATCCCCCACACCTAGCTGGCACATCTAGCCTCTGTGGGGCTGCATTCATACTCTTCCACTGAGGCTAGTAAGGTAGCCCAGCCAGGGAAACAGGATTCACAGGCAGGCAACAGCTTTAGGGACAGCCCCTGCTCCAGTTGTTTGGGGACCCACATGACCAAGCTGCATATCTGCTACATATGTGTGGGGACCTAGGGCCAGATGTGCATGCTCCCTGGTTGGCAGTTTCAGACCCTGAGAGCTCCAAGGGTCCAGGATAGTTGACTCTGTTCATGGTCCTTTGGAGTCTGTGACCTCTTCTGGTCCTTCAGTCCTTCCTCCAGCTCTTCCATTGGACTCTCCTATTCTTTGAATGAATCATTCACAGTTTGCTAGCGCTGTGCACTGGTCACTTGGAAACACTGATACCCCAACCAATGCACAATGTAATATATTACAGAATCACACCGATTCCTGTTGCCCCCATCTCATTGAACAAAGCGTTCAGTAAGTCATACGGGGTGGCACAACCTGTAATCCCAGCACTGTGGAGGCAGAGGCGGGGAGAATACCCAAAGTTTGAGGATAATCCTGTTCTGTATTGCAAGTTCCAGGGTACTCAGGGTTACAACAGCAAGATCTCTTGTCCAAAAACATAAACAAATAAATGATGAGTAAAACAATGATTTAAAAAACCATCTAGATATTGAAAGCTGCTCATATCACAGCCATCAGCAAGTTTTTGGGAAACTCTGTCTTTTAAATTCCAAGTTTCGTTACTGGCAGCAGATATGATCAGGGAGGCTACAGGGATAGTTCAGTGGTGCAGAGCACTAGTGCCTGTGTGGCAGCATTCCTCTTGGAGGCTCTGCAGGGGAGTGATTTCTCTCCTTTTGCCATCTACATTCTTTGGCTTATGACCACTTCTTTCATCTTCAAAACCGTGGATATGCCAGTGTTTCCTTTTTCAGTTTGTCTATTTTTCCGTATCTGTAGCCCAGGCTGATTTGAAACTTGTTATATAATTCAGGCTGCCCTCCAAGTCCTCCTCCTCCTGAGTCTGCCTGTCAGATTCTGTGATCATAAGTGGGCACCACCACACTTGGTTCTTGTGGATCTTCTGTGCATACAGTCCTGTCACCTACAGACCGTTTTCAATATCCTTTCCTCATTCTTGCTGGGACTGCTGGTACTGCATTGAATAGAATTGGTAGATTGGACACGGTTGTCTTGTTCCTCAGGTTAGAAGGAAATCTTTCAGTGTTTCCCCCCTTGACTATGTACCCTGGTCCCTCATCCTGTGTGGTCCTCATTCCGTTGGGTGACATTGCTTTCATCTTAGTTACTCTTCTAGTTGCTGTAAGAAAACACCAGGGTGGAAGCCGCTTAAGGGAGAGTTATTTTTGCCCAGTTTGAGCGATGATGGCGTACACTCAGCTCACTCCATCACCTGTGTACAGGCTAGGATCTCAGACCGAAGAACCATGTCATCTGCTGTAGGTTCTTCTTTTCAACACAGTTTACCGAGTCAAGATGATCTCATACCATATTGCTGGAGGCCTCTCTCTCAGGAGGTTCTAGAACTCATTGAGTTGACAATTCCCGCTAACCACTCTAGCTTCTATGGCTGATATGTGGAATTGTCATCAAAAAGATGTTAAATTTTGTCAATTTCTCTTTCTATACTTACTGACATGATCACATGCTTTTATGCTTCATACTTTTAATGTTTAATGATTTAATTTATGTTGAGCAATCCTGTGTCCCGGGCATGAATCCAGTTTTGATTATAGGGTGCAATCTTTTAAACGTGCTGTTCATTCTCTTTGCTAATGTAATGTTTCCTTGATTTTTGCCTCTATTCATATAGTTTTGCTTGTTTTTGGCGTTCTCGCCTGGCTTCCCGTGAGGGTCATGCTGCTCTGATGAAGCGAATTTGGAATTATTTCCTCCTCTTTAGATCTGCAAAGATTTGAGAAGGATTAGCTTTAACTTTTCTTTGAATTCATTTTTTTCAACAGGATCCAGGGTTTTTTTTTTATTTTTTTTATTTTTTATTTTTTTATTATCTTGAGTATTTCTTATATACATTTCAAGTGTTATTCCCTTTCCCGGTTTCCGGACAGACATCACCCTCCCCCCTCCCCTTCTTTGTGGGTGTTCCCCTCCCAAACCTCCCCCCATTGCCACCCTCCCCGCATAGTCTAGTTCACTGGGGGTTCAGTCTTAGCAGGACCCAGGGCTTCCCCTTCCACTGGTGCTCTTACTAGGATATTCATTGCTACCTATGGGGACAGAGTCCAGGGTCAGTCCATGTATAGTCTTTAGGTAGTGGCTTAGTCCCTGGAAGCTCTGGTTGCTTGACATTGTTGTACTTTTGGGTCTCGAGCACCTTCAAGCTCTTCCAGTTCTTTCTCTGATTCCTTCAACGGGGGACCTATTCTCAGTTCAGTGGTTTGCTGCTGGCATTCGCCTCTGTATTTGCTGTATTCTGGCTGTGTCTCTCAGGAGCGATCTACATCCGGCTCCTGTCGTTCTGCACTTCTTTGCTTCATCCATCTTGTCTAATTGGGTGGCTGTATATGTATGGGCCACCTGTGGGGCAGGCTCTGAATGGGTGTTCCTTCAGTCTCTGTTTTAATCTTTGCCTCTCCCTTCCCTGCCAAGGGTATTCTTTTTCCTCATTTAAAGAAGGAGTGAAGCATTCACATTTTGATCATCCATCTTGAGTTTCCTTTGTTCTAGGGATCTAGGGTAATTCAAGCATTTGGGCTAATAGCCACTTATCAATGAGTGCATACCATGTATGTCTTTCTGTGAGTGGGTTAGCTCACTCAGGATGATATTTTCCAGTTCCAACCATTTGCCTACGAATTTCATAAACTCGTTGTTTTTGATAGCTGAGTAATATTCCATTGTGCAGATGTACCACATTTTCTGTATCCATTCCTCTGTTGAAGGGCATCTGGGTTCTTTCCATTTTCTGGCTATTATAAATAAGGCTGCGATGAACATAGTGGAGCACGTGTCTCTTTTATATGTTGAGGCATCTTTTGGGTATATGCCCAAGAGAGGTATAGCTGGATCCTCAGGCAGTTCAATGTCCAATTTTCTGAGGAACCTCCAGACTGATTTCCAGAATGGTTTTACCAGTCTGCAATCCCACCAACAATGGAGGAGTGTTCCTCTTTCTCCACATCCTCGCCAGCATCTGCTGTCACCTGAGTTTTTGATCTTAGCCATTCTCACTGGTGTGAGGTGAAATCTCAGGGTTGTTTTGATTTGCATTTCCCTTATGACTAAAGATGTTGAACATTTCTTTAGGTGTTTCTCAGCCATTCGGCATTCCTCAGCTGTGAATTCTTTGTTCAGCTGTGAACCCCATTTTTTAATAGGGTTATTTGTTTCCCTGCGGTCTAACTTCTTGAGTTCTTTGTATATTTTGGATATAAGGCCTCTATCTGTTATAGGATTGGTAAAGATCTTTTCCCAATCTGTTGGTTGTCGTTTTGTCCTAACCACAGTGTCCTTTGCCTTACAGAAGCTTTGCAGTTTTATGAGATCCCATTTGTCGATTCTTGATCTTAGAGCATAAGCCATTGGTGTTTTGTTCAGGAAATTTTTTCCAGTGCCCATGTGTTCCAGATGCTTCCCTAGTTTTTCTTCTATTAGTTTGAGTGTGTCTGGTTTGATGTGGAGGTCCTTGATCCACTTGGACTTAAGCTTTGTACAGGGTGATAAGCATGGATCGATCTGCATTCTTCTACATGTTGCCCTCCAGTTGAACCAGCACCATTTGCTGAAAATGCTATCTTTTTTCCATTGGATGGTTTTGGCTCCTTTGTCAAAAATCAAGTGACCATAGGTGTGTGGGTTCATTTCTGGGTCTTCAATTCTATTCCATTGGTCTATCTGTCTGTCTCTGTACCAATACCATGCAGTTTTTATCACTATTGCTCTGTAATACTGCTTGAGATCAGGGATAGTGATTCCCCCTGAAGTCCTCTTATTGTTGAGGATAGCTTTAGCTATCCTGGGTTTTTTGTTATTCCAGATGAATTTGCAAATTGTTCTGTCTAACTCTTTGAAGAATTGGATTGGTATTTTGATGGGGATTGCATTGAATCTGTAGATTGCTTTTGGTAAAATGGCCATTTTTACTATATTAATCCTGCCAATCCATGAGCATGGGAGATCTTTCCATCTTCTGAGGTCTTCTTCAATTTCTTTCCTCAGTGTCTTGAAGTTCTTATTGTACAGATCTTTTACTTGCTTGGTTAAAGTCACACCGAGGTACTTTATATTATTTGGGTCTATTATGAAGGGTGTCGTTTCCCTAATTTCTTTCTCGGCTTGTTTCTCTTTTGTATAGAGGAAGGCAACTGATTTATTTGAGTTAATTTTATACCCAGCCACTTTGCTGAAGTTGTTTATCAGCTTTAGTAGTTCTCTGGTGGAACTTTTGGGATCACTTAAATATACTATCATGTCGTCTGCAAATAGTGATATTTTGACCTCTTCTTTTCCGATCTGTATCCCCTTGATCTCCTTTTGTTGTCTGATTGCTCTGGCTAGAACTTCAAGAACTATATTGAATAAGTAGGGAGAGAGTGGGCAGCCTTGTCTAGTCCCTGATTTTAGTGGGATTGCTTCAAGTTTCTCTCCATTTAGTTTAATGTTAGCAACTGGTTTGCTGTATATGGCTTTTACTATGTTTAGGTATGGGCCTTGAATACCTATTCTTTCCAGGACTTTTATCATGAAGGGGTGTTGAATTTTGTCAAATGCTTTCTCAGCATCTAATGAAATGATCATGTGGTTCTGTTCTTTCAGTTTGTTTATATGATGGATCACGTTGATGGTTTTCCTTATATTAAACCATCCCTGCATACCTGGGATGAAGCCTACTTGATCATGGTGGATGATTGTTTTGATGTGCTCTTGAATTTGGTTTGCCAGAATTTTATTGAGTATTTTTGCGTCGATATTCATAAGGGAAATTGGTCTGAAGTTCTCTTTCTTTGTTGGGTCTTTGTGTGGTTTAGGTATAAGAGTAATTGTGGCTTCATAGAAGGAATTCGGTAGGGCTCCATCTGTTTCAATTTTGTGGAATAGTTTGGATAATATTGGTATAAGGTCTTCTATGAAGGTTTGATAGAGTTCTGCACTAAACCCGTCTGGACCTGGGCTCTTTTTGGTTGGGAGACCTTTAATGACTGCTTCTATTTCCTTAGGAGTTATGGGGTTGTTTAACTGGTTTATCTGTTCCTGATTTAACTTCGATACCTGGTATCTGTCTAGGAAATTGTCTATTTCCTGAAGATTTTCAAGTTTTGTTGAATATAGGTTTTTATAGTAAGATCTGATGATTTTTTGAATTTCCTCTGAATCTGTAGTTATGTCTCCCTTTTCATTTCTGATTTTGTTAATTTGGACGCACTCTCTGTGTCCTCTCGTTAGTCTGGCTAAGGGTTTATCTATCTTGTTGATTTTCTCAAAGAACCAACTTTTGGTTCTGTTGATTCTTTCTATGGTCCTTTTTGTTTCTACTTGGTTGATTTCAGCTCTGAGTTTGATTATTTCCTGCCTTCTACTCCTCCTGGGTGTATTTGCTTCTTTTTGTTCTAGAGCTTTTAGGTGTGCTGTCAAGCTGCTGACATATGCTCTTTCCTGTTTCTTTCTGCAGGCACTCAGCGCTATGAGTTTTCCTCTTAGCACAGCTTTCATTGTGTCCCATAAGTTTGGGTATGTTATACCTTCATTTTCATTAAATTCTAAAAAGTTTTTAATTTCTTTCTTTATTTCTTCCTTGACCAGGTTATCATTGAGTAGAGCATTGTTCAATTTCCACGTATATGTGGGCATTCTTCCCTTATTGTTATTGAAGACCAGTTTTATACCGTGGTGATCAGATAGCACGCATGGGATTATTTCTATCTTTTTGTACCTGTTGAGGCCCGTTTTTTGACCAATTATATGGTCAATTTTGGAGAAAGTACCATGAGGAGCTGAGAAGAAGGTATATCCTTTTGCTTTAGGGTAGAATGTTCTATAAATATCCGTTAAGTCCATTTGCCTCATGACTTCTCTTAGTCTGTCTACATCTCTGTTTAATTTCTGTTTCCATGATCTGTCCATTGATGAGAGTGGAGTGTTGAAATCTCCCACTATTATTGTGTGAGGTGCAATGTGTGTTTTGAGCTTTAGTAAGGTTTCTTTTACATATGTAGGTGCCCTTGTATTTGGGGCATAGATATTTAGGATTGAGAGTTCATCTTGGTGGATTTTTCCTTTGATGAATATGAAGTGTCCTTCCTTATCTTTTTTGATGACTTTTAGTTGAAAATTGATTTTATTTGATATTAGAATGGCTACTCCAGCTTGTTTCTTCTGACCATTTGCTTGGAAAATTGTTTTCCAGCCTTTCACTCTGAGGTAATGTCTGTCTTTGTCTCTGAGGTGTGTTTCCTGTAGGCAGCAGAATGCAGGGTCCTCGTTGCGTATCCAGTTTGTTAATCTATGTCTTTTTATTGGGGAGTTGAGGCCATTGATATTGAGAGATATTAAGGAATAATGATTATTGCTTCCCGTTATATTCATATTTGGAAGTGAGGTTATGTTTGTGTGCTTTCATTCTCTTTGTTTTGTTGCCAAGATGATTAGTTTCTTGCTTCTAGGGTATAGCTTGCCTCCTTATGTTGGGCTTTACCCTTTATTATCCTTTGTAGTGCTGGACTTGGCATTTGTGTTCTCTTAGGGTCTGTATAACATCAGTCCAGGATCTTCTGGCCTTCATAGTTTCTGGCGAGAAGTCTGGTGTGATTCTGATAGGTCTCCCTTTATATGTTACTTGACCTTTTTCCCTTACTGCTTTTAATATTCTTTCTTTATTTTGTGCGTTTGGTGTTTTGACAATTATGTGTCGGGAGGTGTTTCTTTTCTGGTCCAATCTATTTGGAGTTCTGTAGGCTTCTTGTATGCCTATGGGTATCTCTTTTTTTAGGTTAGGGAAGTTTTCTTCTATGATTTTGTTGAAGATATTTACTGGTCCTTTGAGCTGGGAGTCTTCACTCTCTTCTATACCTATTATCCTTAGGTTTGATCTTCTCATTGAGTCCTGGATTTCCTGTATGTTTTGGACCAGTAGCTTTTTCCGCTTTACATTATCTTTGACAGTTGAGTCAATGATTTCTATGGAATCTTCTGCTCCCGAGATTCTCTCTTCCATCTCTTGAATTCTGTTGGTGAAGCTTGTATCTACAGCTCCTTGTCTTTTCTTTTGATTTTCTATGTCCAGGGTTGTTTCCATTTGTTCTTTCTTGATTGCTTCTATTTCCATTTTTAATTCCTTCAACTGTTTGATTGTGTTTTCCTGGAATTCTTTCAGGGATTTTTGCGATTCCTCTCTGTAGGCTTCTACTTGTTCTCTAAGGGAGTTCTTTATGTCTTTCTTGAATTCCTCCAGCATCATGATCAAATATGATTTTGAAACTAGGTCTTGCTTTTCTGGTGTGTTTGGATATTCCGTGTTTGCTTTGGTGGGAGAATTGGGCTCCGATGATGCCATGTAGTCTTGGTTTCTGTTGCTTGGGTTCCTGCGCTTGCCTCTCGCCATCAGATTATCTCTAGTGTTACTTTGTTCTGCTATTTCTGACAGTGGCTAGACTGTCCTATAACCTGTGTGTCAGGAGTGCTGTAGACCTGTTTTCCTGTTTTCTTTCAGCCAGTTATGGGGACAGAGTGTTCTGCTTTCGGGCGTGTAGTTTTTCCTCTCTACAGGTCTTCAGCTGTTCCTGTGGGCCTGTGTCTTGAGTTCACCAGGCAGGTTTCTTGCAGGGGAAAAATTGGTCCTACCTGTGGTTCCAAGGCTCAAGTTTGCTCGTGGGGTACTGCCTAAGTCCTCTCCGCTGTGGCAGCAACCGGGAAAATCTGTGCCGCTCCTTCCGGGAGCCTCCGTGCACCAGGGTTTCAGATGACGTTTGGTGTTTTCCTCTGGCGCCTGGATGTGCACAGAGTGCAGTCTCTTCTGGTTTCCCAGGTGTGTCCGCCTGTCTGAAGGTTCAGCTCTCCCTCCCACGGGATTTGGTTGCAGAGAACTGTTTATCCGGTCTGTTTCCTTCAGGTTCCGGCAGTGTCTCAGGCGCAGGGGTCCTGCCGCTCCCGGGCCCTCCCCTATGGGAACCCAGAGGCCTTATACAGTTGCCTCTTGGGCCAGGGATGTGGGCAGGGGTGGGCAGTGTTGGTGGTCTCCTCCGCTCTGCAGCCTCAGGAGTGCCCACCTGATCAGGCGGTGAGGTCTCTCTCCCACGGGGTTTGGGAGCAGGGAGCTGCTGCGGTCCGGGATCCCTGAATTCATTTTTATAGCCTTCTCTTACCTGGATATTTCTTTGTTGGGAGGTTGTTAATTATTCTAATTATCATTCATCCATTTATATTTTGATTTTTCATAATCACCTTAATAGTTTGTGTGCTTCTAGAACTCTATCCATTTCCTCTAGCGTGTCTGATTTGTTGGAATATATTGTCCATTGTAGTTTCCTTTGTACCTATTTAGTATTAGTTGCAATGCCTCCTCTCCCATTCATAATTTTGAGTCATTAGAACAAGTTTTGAATCTTGTTTTCTTTTCTCAAAAAGCCAACTTCAGATTTCCTTTCTTTCCTCTCCTTCCTCTTGTTTTTCCCCGCTTGTTCTGAGGAAAAACCTAGGACCTCTATGTAAATGCATGCTTGCTTCTGAGCTACCCCACCAGCCCACAAGTACCTTAGCTCCATTAAAGCTTCCTGATGGATTTTTTGTCTAGAATTTTTGTCCTCCCTCCTTTCTATACATCCTATTCCTGTGCCACTTCTTCCTCTTCCTCCCTCTTTTGAGACTGAATCTTACTATCTTGGCAAGCAGTCCTGGCTGGATCTCAAATGCTAGGTCCTCCTACCTCAGCTTTCTAGATGCTGGCCGTGCACCAGGTGGTCTGCTCTTTCCAGCTTCGTAACTTTTCCTCTTATGGGCCGTGTTTCTGTAGTTGAATATGTGAACTCTTTACTAAGCATTCAATTCTGAAACACTTCTTTTTGAAAATTTAATGGTTTACTATTTAAGCAAAGAGAACCTATCCATTTGCAGGTAGTTTTATATAAAATGAAACCCATTGCTTTTTGTTTTGGAAGTTTAATTATTCCAGCACCTTTTGCTGAAAAGATTTCTTCCTCCCTTGAGTTGCTTTGCATATGTATAAAAAAATCACTTGAGCAGATCTGAGGTCTTTTGAGCTCTTCATTCTGTTCTGTTGCCTGTATCTATCTATCTGCCACATCTTTGATAAATGTTAACTATGAAATATTAGGTAGAGTGATTCATCCCACTTTATTCTTTTTAAGGTTTAAAAAAGACAATCTTAGGTTGTGCCTTCCCCAAAAAGTTTAGATCAAATTTGACTATTTCTGGAAAGAAACAATCAGTGGGACTTCTATAGGCTTTCATTTAACATAGATGGTGTGGGAGCTGATGTTGCCAATCTGGTGTGTTTTCTGGTGTGTCTTTATTTGGATCCTCTTGGTTTTATACCTTTAGGTTTACTTTACGTTTATAGTAATTTCCCTCACCTCTGCTTTAAATACTTTGCTTTCTGAGACACTGCTGAAATTAGTTCAATAGCATCGATATGTAATAGTGATGACAAGGCAGCGTCCAATCCATCACTTACAAAATGCCATAGTAGTTCTCCTTTACTCTTAACCTGGGCCCCATGTGACCCCACTGCTCACGTTGGAGTGACACGCAGGAAGCACAGAGACAGAGACAGGAAGTGGACTAGTAAAACTTACATGTCACCTTCTAGTGACGTATTCCCAACAATTGGCCTGTAGGGTCATTTCACGTTTGACTACAACACCCATTTGTTTGTTGTTCTGTGATGGTGCAAGTGAGTTGTTTGGAAATCCTTTTTGTTTTTTCTTTTCATTTCTTTCTCTTTTTGTTTTTGTTGTTGTTTCTTTAATGCAGGCTTTCTCTTGGCTGTCCTGGAACTCACTCTGTGGACCAGGCTGTTCTGAAGTCCAGAGATCCTCTTGCTCTGTTCCTCGGAGTGCTGTGATTAAAAGAATGCATCGCCATAGATCACATGAAACTCAAGAAGGATGGCCAAAATGCGGATGCTCCACTCCTTCTTTAAAAGGGGAACAAAAATACCCTTAGGAGGGGGTAGGGAGGCAAAGTTTAGAGCAGTCTGAAGGAACAGCCATTCAGAGCCTGCCCCACATGTGGCCCATACATATACAGCCACCAAACTAGATAAGATGGATGAAGCAAAGAAGTGCAGGCTGACAGGAACCAGATATATATTTTTTCCAAAATGTTTTCTGCTGAGTGTTTAGACACTAGCTTTTTAGATCTTTGATTCGCTTTTAGTTGATTTTAATGTACGGTATAGCATGATGGTCAAATTTGCTTCTTTAACCACTTTCAGTTTGTAAAGCAGTTCTCTATACATCACATAAATGCTAGTTTATAAAACAATTCTCTGCACATTACAGACAACACCAGTTCATTCATCTCTGGGCATCGTAATCTGCTATTCAGTTCTTGCACTAACAGTGGAGGAAACCGTAGCTCAAAGGTCTCAGGGATCGTCTAGAATTCCCTACTCCATGTGTGCAGCAGATCTGGGCTCATGTTCTAGCTCTGGTCAAGTGGTGAGATGTGGGTCTCTCGGTCCCCAACCTATGAAGACTGGTTAGAATCCCCCTCACTTAAACCTGTTCTGTCTCTTTGCCATCTTTTTCCGGGTAGTCATGAGGTTGTATAGGAGCTTTAATAAGTACTAACGATGGTCTATTCATGGTGTGACTTCCTTAAACTATGATGTAGGTATACATTTTATTATTATTTCTTTTTTATTGCTGTTTTCCCTCCCACTTTCAGAGAGATGGGACCACATCACCACTACTACAACGAGAAGGCCAGGAACAACTAGAGCACCGTCAAATCCTATGGGTAAGACAAGCTCTCAGAGGAAAAAAGGAAGGAAGGATTTTCCACATCAGCTACCTGTTTCAGTGGGTATCCTGGTTTGCATTTCTACGGTGATAATTAAACACCATGATCAAAACCAACATGGAAAAGAAAGGGTTTATTTTATTTGGCTTATGACCACCAGCGTAGGGATGGTACCTTCCACAGTGTGCCATGTCCTTCCCCACTGATCGATCACTGAGAAAATGACTAACAGCCTGAGCTTATGGAGACCTTTTCTCAAACATGGTTCCCTCCTTGTAGATGGCTCTAGCTCATGCTGACATAAAAACTACCCAGTACAACAGTGATTATGTCTTTTGTTCTGTGGTCCCCAGAACTTGATGGGCTTGACTTGGAAGATGCCTTGAATGATCGGGGAAAAAAGCCAAGTACAGGAGAAGGAGGAGGTAAGTTCTAAATGCTAGACATCACAGGCCAGTGCTATAGTTCCTGGTATGGTTTGTCTTATACCTGCAATGGCGTTCTGAGATACCCAGAGTACTGTAGATCTGGGCCAAATCTGGGCCACATCGAGCTGTAGGAGAACCCCACAACAGTAGTACTGATATATTTTGGTCTTGGGATTCTCCAAATTATTGGGAATCTCAATAACTATTGTCTGTGTGTGTCATATCTATCTCTGTTTATCGTCTATATATTTATTATTTTTTAAATCAGTATTGTTTGTATAAAATGATAATACTAGAGACACCGCCGGAACCTGAAGGAAACAGACCGGATAAACAGTTCTCTGCACCCAAATCCCGTGGGAGGGAGAGCTAAACCTTCAGAGAGGCAGACAAGCCTGGGAAACCAGAAGAGACTGCTCTCTGCACACACATCTCAGACGCCAGAGGAAAAAGCCAAAGACCATCTGGAACCCTGGTGCACTGAAGCTCCCGGAAGGGGCGGCACAGGTCTTCCTGGTTGCTGCCGCTGCAGAGAGCCCGTGGGCAGCACCCCACGAGCGAACTTGAGCCTCGGGACCACAGGTAAGACCAAATTTTCTGCTGCAAGAAAGCTGCCTGGTGAACTCAAGACACAGGCCCACAGGAACAGCTGAAGACCTGTAGAGAGGAAAAACTACACGCCCGAAAGCAGAACACTCTGTCCCCATAACTGACTGAAAGAGAGGAAAACAGGTCTACAGCACTCCTGACACACAGGCTTATAGGACAGTCTAGCCACTGTCAGAAATAGCAGAACAAAGTAACACTAGAGATAATCTGATGGCGAGAGGCAAGCGCAGGAACCCAAGCAACAGAAACCAAGACTACATGGCACCATCGGAGCCCAATTCTCCCATCAAAACAAACATGGAATATCCAAACACACCAGAAAAGCAAGACCTAGTTTCAAAATCATTTTTGATCATGATGCTGGAGGACTTCAAGAAAGACGTGAAGAACTCCCTTAGAGAACAAGTAGAAGCCTACAGAGAGGAATCGCAAAAATGCCTGAAAGAATTCCAGGAAAACATAAGTAAACAAGTAGAAGCCCATAGAGAGGAGACACAAAAATCCCTGAAAGAATTCCAGGAAAACATAAATAAACAATTAGAAGCCCATAGAGAGGAGACACAAAAATCCCTGAAAGAATTCCAGGAAAACACAATCAAACAGTTGAAGGAATTAAAAATGGAAATAGAAGCAATCAAGAAAGAACACATGGAAACAACCCTGGATATAGAAAACCAAAAGAAGAGACAAGGAGCTGTAGATACAAGCTTCACCAACAGAATACAAGAGATGGAAGAGAGAATCTCAGGAGCAGAAGATTCCATAGAAATCATTGACTCAACTGTCAAAGATAATGTAAAGCGGAAAAAGCTACTGGTCCAAAACATACAGGAAATCCAGGACTCAATGAGAAGATCAAACCTAAGGATAATAGGTATAGAAGAGAGTGAAGACTCCCAGCTCAAAGGACCAGTAAATATCTTCAACAAAATCACAGAAGAAAACTTCCCTTATCAGGAACAGATAAACCAGTTAAACAACCCCATAACTCCTAAGGAAATAGAAGCAGTCATTAAAGGTCTCCCAACCAAAAAGAGCCCAGGTCCAGACGGGTTTAGTGCAGAATTCTATCAAACCTTCATAGAAGACCTCATACCAATATTATCCAAACCATTCCACAAAATTGAAACAGATGGAGCCCTACCGAATTCCTTCTACGAAGCCACAATTACTCTTATACCTAAACCACACAAAGACCCAACAAAGAAAGAGAACTTCAGACCAATTTCCCTTATGAATATCGACGCAAAAATACTCAATATAATTCTGGAAAACTGAATTCAAGAGCACATCAAAACAATCATCCACCATGATCAAGTAGGCTTCATCCCAGGCATGCAGGGATGGTTTAATATACGGAAAACCATCAACGTGATCCATCATATAAACAAACTGAAAGAACAGAACCACATGATCATTTCATTAGATGCTGAGAAAGCATTTGACAAAATTCAACACCCCTTCATGATAAAAGTCCTGGAAAGAATAGGAATTCAAGGCCCATACCTAAACATAGTAAAAGCCATATACAGCAAACCAGTTGCTAACATTAAACTAAATGGAGAGAAACTTGAAGCAATCCCACTAAAATCAGGGACTAGACAAGGCTGCCCACTCTCTCCCTACTTATTCAATATAGTTCTTGAAGTTCTAGCCAGAGCAATCAGACAACAAAAGGAGATCAAGGGGATACAGATCGGAAAAGAAGAGGTCAAAATATCACTATTTGCAGACGACATGATAGTATATTTAAGTGATCCCAAAAGTTCCACCAGAGAACTACTAAAGCTGATAAACAACTTCAGCAAAGTGGCTGGGTATAAAATTAACTCAAATAAATCAGTTGCCTTCCTCTATACAAAAGAGAAACAAGCCGAGAAAGAAATTAGGGAAACGACACCCTTCATAATAGACCCAAATAATATAAAGTACCTCGGTGTGACTTTAACCAAGCAAGTAAAAGATCTGTACAATAAGAACTTCAAGACACTGAGGAAAGAAATTGAAGAAGACCTCAGAAGATGGAAAGATCTCCCATGCTCATGGATTGGCAGGATTAATATAGTAAAAATGGCCATTTTACCAAAAGCAATCTACAGATTCAATGCAATCCCCATCAAAATACCAATCCAATTCTTCAAAGAGTTAGACAGAACAATTTGCAAATTCATCTGGAATAACAAAAAACCCAGGATAGCTAAAGCTATCCTCAACAATAAAAGGACTTCAGGGGGAATCACTATCCCTGAACTCAAGCAGTATTACAGAGCAATAGTGATAAAAACTGCATGGTATTGGTACAGAGACAGACAGATAGACCAATGGAATAGAATTGAAGACCCAGAAATGAACCCACACACCTATGGTCACTTGATTTTTGACAAAGGAGCCAAAACCATCCAATGGAAAAAAGATAGCATTTTCAGCAAATGGTGCTGGTTCAACTGGAGGGCAACATGTAGAAGAATGCAGATCGATCCATGCTTATCACCCTGTACAAAGCTTAAGTCCAAGTGGATCAAGGACCTCCACATCAAACCAGACACACTCAAACTAATAGAAGAAAAACTAGGGAAGCATCTGGAACACATGGGCACTGGAAAAAATTTCCTGAACAAAACACCAATGGCTTATGCTCTAAGATCCAGAACCGACAAATGGGATCTCATAAAACTGCAAAGCTTCTGTAAGGCAAAGGACACTGTGGTTAGGACAAAACGGCAACCAACAGATTGGGAAAAGATCTTTACCAATCCTACAACAGATAGAGGCCTTATATCCAAAATATACAAAGAACTCAAGAAGTTAGACCGCAGGGAAACAAATAACCCTATTAAAAAATGGGGTTCAGAGCTAAACAAAGAATTCACAGCTGAGGAATGCCGAATGGCTGAGAAACACCTAAAGAAATGTTCAACATCTTTAGTCATAAGGGAAATGCAAATCAAAACAACCCTGAGATTTCACCTCACACCAGTGCGATTGGCTAAGATCAAAAACTCAGGTGACAGCAGATGCTGGCGAGGATGTGGAGAAAGAGGAACACTCCTCCATTGTTGGTGGGATTGCAGACTGGTAAAACCATTCTGGAAATCAGTCTGGAGGTTCCTCAGAAAATTGGACATTGAACTGCCTGAGGATCCAGCTATACCTCTCTTGGGCATATACCCAAAAGATGCCTCAACATATAAAAGAGACACGTGCTCCACTATGTTCATCGCAGCCTTATTTATAATAGCCAGAAAATGGAAAGAACCCAGATGCCCTTCAACAGAGGAATGGATACAGAAAATGTGGTACATCTACACAATGGAATATTACTCAGCTATCAAAAACAACGAGTTTATGAAATTCGTAGGCAAATGGTTGGAACTGGAAAATATCATCCTGAGTGAGCTAACCCAATCACAGAAAGACATACATGGTATGCACTCATTGATAAGTGGCTATTAGCCCAAATGCTTGAATTACCCTAGATCCCTAGAACAAACGAAACTCAAGACGGATGATCAAAATGTGAATGCTTCACTCCTTCTTTAAATGAGGAAAAAGAATACCCTTGGCAGGGAAGGGAGAGGCAAAGATTAAAACAGAGACTGAAGGAACACCCATTCAGAGCCTGCCCCACATGTGGCCCATACATATAGAGCCACCCAATTAGACAAGATGGATGAAGCAAAGAAGTGCAGACTGACAGGAGCCGGATGTAGATCGCTCCTGAGAGACACAGCCAGAATACAGCAAATACAGAGGCGAATGCCAGCAGCAAACCACTGAACTGAGAATAGGTCCCCCGTTGAAGGAATCAGAGAAAGAACTGGAAGAGCTTGAAGGTGCTCGAGACCCCAAAAGTACAACAATGTCAAGCAACCAGAGCCTCCAGGGACTAAGCCACTACCTAAAGACTATACATGGACTGACCCTGGACTCTGACCCCATAGGTAGCAATGAATATCCTAGTAAGAGCACCAGTGGAAGGGGAAGCCCTGGGTCCTGCTAAGACTGAACCCCCAGTGAACTAGACTATGGGGGGAGGGCGGCAATGGGGGGATGGTTGGGAGGGGAACACCCATAAAGAAGGGGAGGGGGGCTGGGGATTTAGCTCAGTGGTAGAGCGCTTACCTAGGAAGCGCAAGGCCCTGGGTTCGGTCCCCAGCTCCGGAAAAAAAGAACCAAAAAAAAAAAAAAAAAAAAAAGAAGGGGAGGGGGGAGGGGGATGTTTGTCCGGAAACCGGGAAAGGGAATAACACTTGAAATCTATATAAGAAATACTCAAGTTAATAAAAAAAAAAGAATGTATTAAATCAAACATTATTAAATATTTGAAGGCAAAAAAAAAAAAAAAAAGACCTAGAGTTCAGACCTGTGATCACAGGATGATAACTTCAAAATTAATGGAGTGTAATTCACTTCCCAGTGAATGTGTATACTCATTCTAATATTCTCCAATTAGAAAACAATAATCAGGCTATGGCTATTGGTGACCATTGAAGAGTGTGTATCTAGTAACTCCTTTCACCAAATGCTTTCATCATCCCAAAATATTTGCAAAAATAGAGTCAATCTTAGTCTGATTGTGTACAGGATGCCAACTCAACTTTCCCCCTTCTATGACGATCCTAGATTTTCTCTACTCTTCATTATATCCATTTCCACATGTAGGTAGGTGCTTTATGTTTTTTTTGTTTTGTTTTTGTTTTTTGTTTTGTTGTTTGTTTGGGGTTTTTTTGTTCTCCTTATATTTTTATTTGTTCAGGTTAGAGATTGCCATTTAATTTCTGCTTGTCCTTTCCTTAAGATCTACAAATTCTGCTCCCGTATTAGTCCAGAACCTATCATCGTCTCCCACTAGGAAAGAGAGCATTCTTCTTCAAAAGGAGAGTGGGCAAGGCCAGGCAGTTCCCCAGAAAGCAAGAGCGGATAACTCCCCACAAGGGAGAGGGCATGAGGACTAGCTTGACGTTCTACTCCAAGGAAAACCCAGATAATCACTGGCAAAGGCAGGACGCTGGGGTATTCTCAAGTTGTCCCCACTTCCTGTTTAGCATTCCAGGGTTTGGAAACCTGTAGGATATACAGAAACAGTACAGCACTGAACAGAATCTGATGGCAGCATGAAGAAGCCAAGAAAGGCGCTGCATGGCAGTCCTCAGGCCTCCTTGACTCCCGCACAACAGGTTCTGTGTCCAGGTGTGCCTCCATGATCACACAGGTTATGCAGAAGGTTGCTAAGCATCGAAAGGAGAGCCATTCGGGTCACAGAACTGCAGAACAAGGTTCCCAAGAACAGTATGACTAAAATACGAGGACCTGTTGTGCTCAAGCAGGTCCTAAGAGGCAGACCCCAAGGCCTGCAAGCTGTCTTGGACACCAGTGCTATCTTTGCCATCACTGCCACTGTCACCTCCAGCCAGGTTGTCCCGCTGATAGGCCTCTTCGGAACCAGGAAGTGTGCTACCCTGATTCTCCTTGGAACCGAAAACCACATATCTGCCTTTCTTCAGTACCAGCTGCCATCCGTGAGAGATCTCGCTTCAGAGCATATGCATCTTCGCCATCTGCATAGTACTTGGGCTCCACCTCACTAACCTGGAAGTTCAGGGTGCTGGAACAGAGGTGCAAGGCTGCTCGGTTGCTCTTCCTGGCATGCAGGGAGACATACTTTGCACTGAAGTTCTCTGTCATGGCCTGGGAGGCCTGCTCCATTAGCTTCTTGGCCAGGCCAAAGCGTAGGTGGGAGCGCTTCACAGCCAATGAGGTGATGTGTCCATGAGGGACATTATCAGGATCCTCTTCCATTTTGGCCAGAACATAACCCACAATCTTCCCAACCTCATCCTCAGCAATGTAGGAGAGCTGGGCCACGAGAGGCCATGATAGTAGTGCTTCATCTGGTAGTTCTCGGGCAGGCAGAGCAGGTTGCAGTGTTGTATGTTCATTAGGTCATATGGCTGAGCCCAGCAGATGTTCCTATTGGCGGCAGAAAACCCTATCAGACTTGGGAGAATCAGAGAGGATGCCACAGAGCACAAGCGACACCAGCACCATTTGCTTTAAGACACCTGGGTTATCCAAACGGAACTCATACAAGATGAGGAAGATCTCTCACTATCTTCCATTTCGTTTCATCGATGCTGTACAGAACTTCATCTATCTTCATACAAGTGGGGTCCCAGTCGTGTCCGAAGTGAATGACGACCACACAGTCCTCCTCTGAATAGATTGCCTGGTCTACCTGCCAGCCATTGTGTAGATGCAGAAGCATGGACAACATCTTGAACGCGCTTGCGCAGCAGAACCTCGCGAGCTACCTCTAAGGTCGTGTGAGCCCACAGGGCCGGACCAACGGGCCCTCCACTCAGCACCAGCGCGCTTTATGTTTTGATCTGCGATGTTCGAGACTCCACAAGGTCCATGGGGCAGGACAGAGGTGCATTGTCTTCTAAGAATGTGGGCAGGACAAGATCTTATTTATCCTAGACATTCTTCTTCCCAAAATGATCTGATTTTATCTGTGTTTTAAAAGTACACAGATTTATCTCTTCCCAGTAATATTGTGTAGTATAATTAAATTTGAAAAATACTTTATATACTCCCACATTTTCTTAAACATTAGTATTTTAATTGAATGATGAAAAGTTACTCATGCAATACTCAAGTATTTGAATGTCTCTGTAGCAGAATATCACTGGTTTTTATAGTCAATTAAAAAGGACTGGTGTCACAAGACCATCAGAGTCACGTATAATTTTCTGAGCTCAGGAAAATTTCAAATTTGCATTCTAATCTTTCATTGTGCTCATGGCATATTGATATTATATTGAGTGTAGTTGATGGAATCACAGAGATTGTGTAGCATGTGCCTTCTGCTCTAATCAAACATACACCAAAATTCAAGTTTTTTTCCATGTGAAAAGTTCATGCATACTCCAAATTTGAGCTCTTCATTCTTCTATCCAAATTCTTAGTGTCATCACACAGTTGACTCAAATAACACAAACACTAGTTTTATGAGCATTCTAGGCTCTGTGACTTTGCTCTTTACATGGAAAAGCATTTGTCATAGACTCTGACAAAAGAGATCACCTTTTGTTCTCTGAATGTTTTCTATTCCTCTAGTAAAATCTCAAAAGATTGTTCTTTAATGCTTAGGGTTTCTCTCTTATCAAATATTATATTTAGGGATGGTAAAGTGTCATATGACAGCACGACAGTACAAAAATTAGGTCATTTAGAGGTGGAATCATGTAGAGACTGCCAAATATACCTATACCATAATTGATGGCCACAGACGTAAGATATTTTATGCATAATAACGTTAAAAATCTTACCATTTATCATGACTCTAATTTTTTTCAATTTCACAGTTCCATGGAACAGACCATTTGGTGGTATTTCTTTCTACAAAGGTATTTTACTTTTGTTAATATTTTAATTCCTTGGTGATACAGGAATGATATATATATATACATATATATATATATAAAATATATATATTATATATATTTGATATTCTGTCTCGAAATCAGTTGTTAATTAGATGGTCAATGGAAAATGCTTTGCGTTCTCCTGTCCATTCCTTATTTTATTTAATTTTGTGGAAGTTCTGCATTTATTTTTTTTTTCAGAAGTTCTGCATTTATTATTTCCTCTTTGTATTAGAGTAAACAGTACTCTCAAGTCTTATTTTAAATTCCACTAAGTAGATATCACTCTGGCATGCACATTCAAACCATCTGCTGCTTCCTCCTTTGAGGTCAAGCAAATTTCTATCCTTCTGTTTGTTTCAGGCACATCATTTTGAGGACTGGGTATACTACTTAGGTCACTGTGTTATTACCTGACTATATCTGTTTTTGAAGCATTTTTGAGTATTCACCAGTCGAATAGTGAATATTGCTGATCTTATTTTCTTATATTGAAATCTAAGATGATTCTGAAAAAAATATTAACAGAGATTACCTTGAAATAAGCTCCTAATTAATCCTGCTGTATTGTATATTTTTCTTGCATTTCACAGATCCATTCGTGAAGCCAAGAAACACAACAAAATGGAACTTCCCGTGCGGATATTCACTGAGGACATTGCATGCTGTGACACTGTATGTGAATACAAAACCAAAACTAATATTCTATGTTCATGACTAGGAGAGAGACAGTCTGTAAAGTAATGGAAGATGGAGACATAAGAAGGGCATGGATGGGGAGAGCGGGACAAAGGAGGGGAGGGACAGAGGGACAGAGAAACTGAGGGAGAGAATTTAGACAGTATTATGTGGAAATTATATCTGTAGTCAATGCAGACATAGGACTCTCATATGTGATGTGTAGAGAGCAACATGAAACAAGACTGATTCATGTACTAGAGATCCAAAAAAGAGGAAATACTGTTTGTTATATCACTGAAAATTGAACCAAATATTTCCAACAGCATATATTTCCAAGTGAAGTATTATTACTACAATTAAACTGCCCCTTCCTGAGTCCTTATTGCTTATATATAGACTTGTGTGTTGTTTCCACTATTCCTTATTCATTTTAAAATATTTATGACTAGTAAACTATTTTTATTATATAATATTATCATAAAGCATTACATTTTCTCTCCATACCTAAGTGTTCAGTGATATACTAGCTCTTTATCTCCATTCTGTGCTCTTTCTCTAAGTCTCTTACTATGCATCCTTGTACCTTCCTCTGAATACCAGCTACAAAGTCATGGCTTTCATCCTCATGTTTATTTGAATAATCTAGTCATGAGGGTATCTTTGCATGTGACTTCTGTTCAGAAATTACCTTTATAAATTTAACAGTGGGGTGTGTGTGTGTGTGTGTGTGTGTGTGTGTGTGTGTGTGTGTTCATCTTTGTGTATGGTGTTTAGGATAAAACTCACAACCTCACAATACTATACAGTAGTTCTATCATTGAGATAAACATAAATATCTATTGAATAATTGTCTATTTTTCTCAGGCTCATATTATTGTCCACTTTCCAGTATTGGGTTTAGCGCAGATCAAAAATTTAAGTACTATGTAACATGTAGAGCTTTGAAGACATTTCCTACTGTAAAGCAGAATAGACTGTGACTCAGGGATCACCACCTCTCTGCCTTTCATAAATGCTAATGGGTACAAAATGGACCTAGAGTCAGTGTTCTAACATGTCACTGTGGACACTGCACTAGACTTACAAAGGGGAATATAATGAAGATATTTTAGATCACCAAGCAATTTCTTACTCATACCAGGTCCCCGTTACACAAAACAGTATTTTAATATAGTATAAAATAGATTTTGAGTCAGTGACATAAATCAGGGAAAACTCGTCAGCTTGGCTGAACCATATGTGTCCTCAGGACAGAGAAGAGCAGAAGAGCAGAACCTCCCATAGGGAAATGTTCTCTTGCCTCTGCTCTTTGACTTCAGCTGTGGCAAATGCTCAGCGTTGTACACTTTTCTGATTTAGATCCATTTGCTTTAACATGAACATTTTTACTAATTCTCTCCTACGACTCTAGTGCTTTAATATTTTATCCTACCATAATTATTAAAAACCTTTCGTGTAGTTCAGAAGATTGGTAATAGATAATTTTTAACTTTTATTCATGTTATATGTTTATTTCATTTTTGTCTTTGAAGAGATAATATCAGATCATCAAAACATTCTTCTACCTTTTTTAAATATCTTCCCTTATTTTCTTTCTCCATATTCTCTAGTCAGTATTCAGAAATAATTCTTCATATATATATTTTATATATATATCAATTTCTTATTAGTTTTCTTTGATTTTTTTTTTGTTTCTACTTTAGCCTTTTCTTTTATAGTTTATAAATTCTTTGAATCATCAATGTATTTCATTACATTTAAGATAAACCTGTAAAGTTTTTCTATGGATAAATTAGGAAAATGTTTTAATCCTATTTTTATATTAGGATTTTTCCACCTAATTTTTGTTTTTTCTTTACTCTTAAGATTGAATGTAGATCCCTAAGACACTGCTTATATTTTAAAATAGATAGATGCAGATGATTTTAGAATTATCTTTACTCGATAATTTCATGTAAGTATAGAAATGCCAAATCACCTGCACAATCACAAGATATCCCCAAACCTTTCCCCATATTCATGTTCTTTCCCTTTCTTGACTTTAATAATTACCAATGTATAAAATATTGACTTTTGGTCTTAGCATTGTATAGAAAACAACTGCACTGTCCTCATGAGTCAATGCTTATGCCATGGCTGGGGGACAGCATTTTACTACATTCCTCCATGATTTTAGTAATCTGTTTTAAAATTCATACCTTGCTAGTGATAGTATCACCTCACTGTTTCACATTTAGTCTATTAATATGTAATTTCAATATTTACAGTTATTATTTCTATCTGAAGATATAGGCAAATATATTTACATTAAATATTTTATTTGTCTTTGAACAATTAAAACATTTTATTCCTCATAGAAGGAGCATGTGAACTATTCTAAGGTTGATCTTCTCTCTTAAGAATTGTTTACATTTCTGTGGTTCATCATGAGTCAAGAAATATTTTAGTATATATAATAAAACTACCAGTTCTATTTTAACTTTCATGCTTTAAAAACGTTATTTGTAGAAATATTTTATTTGAAAAGTCTCTTTGTCTTGAAATCTGTTTTACAAAGAAAATCACCATCAGAAAGAGATGTATACATCTTTGCAATCATTAATTAGACATTAATATGTTTCTAATGCTCTGAAAACAAATATTTTTCAATAATGTGAATTAAAGTCCCATGTGAATTATTACTCTATCTCATGTGCAGAATTCTTTATAATAAAACTTTGTTGTCTTAAAATTATACCAATGTTTTCAGTTATTCATCAAAATATCAGAAGCTTTACTTTTCTTTAAATGTTCTATGCTTACGTGTTTGTGTGTGTCTGTCTCTGTGTGTGTCTCTGTGTGTGTGTGTGTGTGTGTGTGTGTGTGTGTGTACTCCTATGAGTATGTGTTTTATGAATATATATACATATTTCAATGTGCCATATTGGTGTAAGAAGGAAACTTGCAGGTGATTATTTCCTTCTGGGATGTATGATTTCTGAGCCCTGATCTATATTTTCACCCATAGGTGATTAATTTTACATTCTGAACAAAACCTTAAATTTGTTCCTTTCTTGTTACATTCCAACCACAAGATCAGAGCTGGTCTATTCTAAGATGCTTTTGCATAATTGTTAGCCTCTGCATAAAAAGATACAAAGTCAGTTAGTGTAAGTTGTCCTTTTCATAAAATTCTACTAATCTGAAATGTAACATTGGGGTCTTGGATGAATCATCAGAAGCACTCAAACATATGCACAAACACACAAACATACACACACACAGGCACACGCACAGGCACACGCACATGGACACACAGACACAGACCCTTACTCATATTATTTTCAAAGTAATACATTATGCATATCAGTTGATTAATAAAAAGTAAAAATTAAAAAATAATGAATGAAACCTCTGTAAAAGAGATGGCTTGTGAAGTGGTTTTCTTAGGTTTGGGTTCAAGGTTGTTATGGATAGGGAGAGAGCACATGTGCTGTGTTTCTTATTTAAGGGATTGTTTCTTAGATACAATCCTCATAGAGGTTAGAAGATACTAACTTCATAAAAATATACTTATCTACTCACTGTCTGGTTATTTATTAGATTTCCAGTACATCAGTGGTTTCTTGTCCAATTACTATGCTTTGATTTCAGCTATATTCTTGCTGCTGTCTTCCTAGGTCTCTGGAGCACATTCTAAATGTGAGAGGCAGTAGAGAGCTAATAGTTTTTTCCTGGGAGTGTTAAGAAATGGGATCTTGTTTCTAAAATATTAATTTTGGATCCCTAGATCTATGACCATAAAAGAATTCAACACTCTATATCTGTATGCCATCTAAGTATTTACAAACCCTGATATGATAAGAGTGCTCACTAATTTTAATTTTTATAAAAATAATTGCGCTGCTTCCCAACCTCGTTTTTCTAGAACTGTGCATGTGAAGCACATGGAAGTCAGGCTGTAATGATGGAAGTCCAGTTGGAGAGGAAGCAAACGTCTCCGCTCTCTCTTTAAGTGCTCTCCCTGACTACGTTCTGCTATAATGAAAGAGAAATCAGGATGCTGAGCTCTAGCACCCATGGCTTCTTAGTCACCCTTTATCATACACAACCTGTTACAGTTATGTTTGATTTTTCAGTACCCAAGAACTAAATTCTAAAATAAATATGGTAGACTGAGTGTCTTCCAGACTTAGCCTATGGGAAGAAAATAAGTTATACATTAGAGGAGTTGTTACAGATTATAAATTGTAAATACTGATTAGATCATATTAATTTTGTATTCATGAGCTCTCAGGTTATTTTATAGCATTTTTCTCTCTGTGCATTCTATAGCCTCTATATGTAACAGCAACAAACTTCAATATGGTGAATGACATAATCAGCAAGTTACTACCAATGATAAGAAAGCATGTAAGTTACTTTCAATCTATTTTGAGTTAAAATTGAATTTTGCTTTTGAGATTCACATATGTGGAAATGTGTAAATACAGATGAAATTTGATCATGATACATTTACAAATCATATTTTACAAATGCCTCTTTTTTAATCAGAAGTTATTGAAGGCATAATAATAGTCCTTTGAGTGACATTTTTTTCTTGAATTTGTGTCTAGTTTTATGTGAAATGAAACTCATAGCCCAATGGTTTGAGCTGTATGTGTAGTTTCACTAGATAATACATATCTACTGTAATAAATTGTGATTAATTTGTCATATGCTCACACCTAATTTAAAGGACGCCAATGTTAGAGGGAATATTTTTTCTTTCTTCTTCTTTTTTTTTAAATTAGGCTATACTGCCTATTTTGTATATAATTCTGTAGTCTTTCCCATCTCTTCTTGTTTTTATTTCTCTTGTGTGGACGTGTAAGTGTACATGTTCTAGTGTATTTATTTTTAACTTTTAATAAATCTTTAATGAATGAGTCTACATTTCTATGTCTTTTCTGCATACATATCTGTGTATATATTGTCTTTCTATTTTTAAATGTGCATGTGTATCTCTTTGTAACTGTGTGTGTGTGTGTGTTTCTCTGTGTTTATGCATCCCTGTCTATCGCTTTCTGTGAGATTGTACAATGAGAATCCACATGTCAGTCTGCCTCTCTAACTTTATGCCCCTCTACCTCTGTCTGCCTCTCTCTCTCACTCTCTTTCTCTTTCTGTTTCATTATCACCTCTCCATGTATGTTGGGGTGTAAATGGGTATTTGGTGGTGTGTCTGCTTGAGTGCTTTTTGTCTGCTAATTTAACACTTAAAAACTCTATGGGACAATGTCATTGGTTTTAAATAGGAGTCTACAAGAAAATAAAATTAATAATAACTCCAGTTAGAGCCATTCCTAGAGGGTGCTCAATATTTCAACAGAATGTTCTATTTAGATGATTATTTCAAATGGATCCATAACACTGTGTGCAGTAATTATGTTCTAGAACTTCTTTTCAGCATCAGGCCTATTTTCCAGGATAGACACATGTCCTTCATCTCCACAGACTGGACATCTCTCAATGAAAGCCAAAGGCTGTTTTCACTTCTAGGCACCCTCAAAGACTCTCTGTTTTTGACTCTTGTGTTCACTGTTGTCGAAGTTATCATATCTTTTGAATGTTAACTTTGCTAAACTCATCATAGCCACCATGAGTATATGCCTCTGTGGACACTAGGTTCTGTGCTCATGTTAAGTCGAAGTTCAATATACCACACACAGTCTGCACAGATGTAAGAAATTTCATAATACTATTTGTCTTGGTTAGTGGTAATGGCTGAATGCAACTTCTTATTTTATTGTGGATCAGTAGATCAAGGCTCCCTCCAAGAGGAAAGGCAAGTACCCAAAGATTTTCTCCTGAAATCAGTCCCGTTTACTCAAACCTGTGGTCAGAGGAAATATCATTAATACTGGTTTAAATAATTTCCCTGCTAGAGAGCTAGAAATAGTAAGTAAAGGAAATCACTAGACTCTTCAAGACTCTGATGTCAGTTTATTTGTGATGGTTGGTTCTTTTTGCCTCCCAGAACATTGAAGATTACCAACTGTGGTTCTGTCTTGGCCCTGGGAAAGCTCCAAGAGTACTCCAAGGTAATAACAGGGAAATCTAAGGAGGGACTAGCTGAGTTTGGTAAATCCTCACTATTTTAATTATTTAGTCTTAAACTTGAATAAACACTAAAGCAGAATGACTTAAATATAATTTCATTCATTTAAATCATAATTAATTACTAATATAACATTCAGATACAATTTAATACCTCATAATCAACAGCCTTAGAATGACAGGAATTTTTCTGTGCTTTCTGTTTCAGAAACAATTTTCCTGATAAGGCAAACAAAACAAAACTCTAGACATATTGTTTCTGGAGAAAACAATTTTAAAAAGTCATTTGGTGATCATTACAGAAACTCTTCCTAGCTATATATCTCAAGGGTTTCCGTCACTCACATGGTAGCTCACAACCATTTATAACTCCAGTTTCAGGGGATCTAATTCCCACATCTGACCTGCACAGACACCAAGTCTAACATGGAGATCAGGTATATATGTGAGTGAATGACTTACACAGAGAAACAAGTTTAAATCTAAAATGTAAAATCTTCACTTTTTTATTTATTCCAAATTATGTAGATTGTTTTGTAATGAATATTAGAAATATAGCCCTTTCTCCAAATCCATGTAAAATATTCAGTTCACATCTCCTATGACCAATAATTCTGCAACTGAATATGAAATCATATTCTGATTTCTGGAGACAACCTGACTTAATTACAGCTATTCTGTTTGTTGCCTTCTTTTCTTTCTCACTAGATTATTGCCAAATAAATAAATAATAGTAATAAAATTATCAGAAAAGTTTGAATAAGAATTAAAAATTTGAGATCACCAAGTATTCTTGCAAAGCTGATCTTTTAAAAGCTACTGAAAATTTGAAGCTCTAACTGATAAAGTTGACCTTCATACCAGTGACATAAGTCTCTGCAGACTTAAGAGCACGCTCTCCCACTAATGCCAGATAAGAAAACATTCTCGTACATAGGTGCCTGTGGCCTCTGAACAGCCCATGTATGCTCTTTAGTTG
Source organism: Rattus norvegicus (assembly GCF_021556685.1). Classification (NCBI taxonomy): domain Eukaryota; kingdom Metazoa; phylum Chordata; class Mammalia; order Rodentia; family Muridae; genus Rattus; species Rattus norvegicus. Next base: position 5,890,712 of record NC_141538.1, on the reverse strand, counting down.
GTGGCTCAGTCTCTGATAGCTCCCAGGGGTCCAGGTTGATATTGCTGGTCTTTCTATGATGTTTCCAATCCTTTCAGTTCTTTCAATTCTCCCAACTTTTCCATAGGGGTTGTTGACCTCAGTCCAATGGTTAGATGTAATATCTATATCTGTTTTAGTCAGCTGCTTGCAGGGCCTCTCAGGACAGCCATGCTAGGCTACTGGCTGCAAGCACAACTTTGCATCAGTAATAATATTTGGGATTGGTGCCTAATAATGGAATGGATCCCAAGTTGAGCCTGTCACTGACTGGTAACTGCTTCAGACTCTATTCCATTTTTGTCCTGCATTTCTTTTAGACAGGAGCAATTTGAGGTTGAAAGTTTTGTAGGTGTGTTAGTATCCCTATCCATCCACAGGTGTCCTGTCTGATTTAAAAAGGTGGTCTCTTCAAATTTTACATCTGCGTGATTTTGAGTTTTGGCAAAATTTCCTACCCTGACTCTTGGGAGCACACCTATCCCATGTCTCTGGGATATTGCTGTATATTTCCATTCATTCTCTTGGGTCCCTTGTCCTCTCTCATGTCTCTCCCATACCTGATCCTGACCTGTTCTCTTCCCATTCCACCCTCACACATATCTCTCCTTCCCTCTGCCTTCCATGGTTATTTATTTCCCTTTGCTAAGTGGGATTGAAGCATCCTTACTTAGGCTTTCCTTATGGTTTAACTTTTAGTGTCATGGATATTCTGTATATTTTGTGTAGTGTCACTGATTAATGAATATATACCATTCATGTCCTTTGGAGTCTGGGTTAGCTCACTCAGAATATTTTCTAGATCCATGCAATTGCCCGCAAATTTCACGATGTCCTTTGTTTTTAATAGCTGAATAGTATTCCATTGTGTAAATAAACCATATTATCTGTATCCATTCTTTGGTTGAAGGACATCAGGGTTGCTTCTTATTACAAATAAGGCTTCTATTAACATAGTGGAGCTCGCATCTTTGTGGTACTGTGGAGCATCTTTTGGCTATATGCCCAGGACCAGTATATCAGCATCTTCAGGTGCAACTATTTCCTGTTTACTGAGGAACAGCCAGATTGATTTCCAGAGTGGTGGTAGAAGTTTGCCATCCCACCAGTAATGGAAGAGCTTTCCCATTTCTCTACAATCTCACCAGCAAGTTCTGTAGGTCTGTTTCTATTTTGAGAATACTTTAAGGAGTTTTGGTATTAGCTTTTATTTGAAAGTCTGGTAGAATTATGCACTGAATTATGCATTGTGCCCTAGTCTTTTTGTTACTGTTATTGTTGCTGGTTGTTTTTAATGAATTCTTCTAGTTTCTTAGGGGTTATGGGACTGATTAGTTTATCTGATCTTGATTTAACTTTGGTATGTGGTATCTGTCTAGAAAATCATCCATTTCATGTAGATTTTCAAGCTTTGTCAAGTATAGTCTTTTGTAGTAAAGCCTGATGATTTTTTTTTAATTTCTTCAATTTCTATTATTTCTCCCTTTTCATTTCTGATTTTGTTAATTTGCATACTATTTCTGAGACTTTTAGTTTAGGTTTATGTGTCTTGTTGATTTTCTCAAAGAACAGGATCTTGGTTTTATGGATTCTGTTTCTAATTGATTTCAGACTTAATATTATTTCCTGTTGTCTGCTTCTCTTTAGTGTGTTTTCTTATTTTTGATATGGGTTTTCATTGTGCTTTTAAGTTGCTAGTATAGGATATCACAATTATCTTTGTGAAGACAATTAGTGCTCATTTTATTTTATGTATGCAGTGTGAAATATTTGAATTGCTTAATATGAAGCTAGAGGAGTGAAGTAGGATTCTTTTTTTTCTTCTTCTTTTTTTCGGAGCTGGGGATCGAACCCAGGGCCTTGCGCTTGCTAGGCAAGTGCTGTACCACTGAGCTAAATCCCCAACCCCGGTGAAGTAGGATTCTTATGATGTAAAAATATTATTGGTATTAATACTCCAACAGGCATGTCTTAAAATGGATAGAGAAGAATACAGCAAAAGTCCCCCTACACAGTGCATTCTTAGGTCTATATTCTCTAAACAAAGTGATACACTGAAAATTTTCTCCTCATTATTTTTAGAGTTCTCAGCTTAATTTATTATAGTATCCCTGTAATGGTTCTAATGTTCTAGTATTTATAGTCTACATTATCCTGAAGGAGGAGGAGGAAAAGAGGAATAGGAGGAGGAGAAGGAGGAGGAGGGGGAGGAAAAGAGGAATAGAAGGGGGAGAAGGAGGAGGAGGGGGAGGAGAAGGAGGAGGAGAAGGAGGAGAAGGAGGAGGAGGACAAGGAGAAGAAATACAGCAAAGCATTCTAAATTGTATCAGAAGGGTTGCCTATATTCAGTTACAGTAGTTACAATTCATGTTTTTTTCTCATAGGGCATGAGTATCCACATGACATTAGAATGATAAATATTCAAAAGAACTTAAGTTCACGGGACTTAAGAAATTTTACAGCTTTCCCTTCCCTACCTGGGGTAATCATGAAATACCTAAACGCTGATGTACATGGGAAATTCATCTTGAAGCCCAGAAACTCAGCAAGAAGCCAGCAGCAAAAAGGTGAGTCTGTCATCTTCCTTCAGGTGGCTTTTCTTAGTTCCCATTTTAATTTGTCATAAAATATCACAGCATACTATCATTTTCTTGCTTAAGAGGGGCACTGTAAAAAAAACACACTAAAGCAGTATGTTTCAGGTCCATATTAAGAAAACTCTAAATTCCGATGTGAAGACTAATCTTGGTTATAGGGAGAACATTTCATTTTTCCTAAACAGATATTTGCCATAAACTGGTATGCCAAGACACTGTGTACACACATTTTTGTCCCATTAGAATAAGCAGGTCTAAGACATGGATCGTGATATGTTCCCATCAAGTGGTTTCATGATTAGAGCACAAAATTACTTATGAACTATATTTTGACAATCTATTGCAATGAAATCTACATAGAAAAACAAGATGTATGGTGTTGAAGATAATCTGTTGCAGGCTTGACTAGAAATCACCTTAGCCTTGTAGCCCAGTCTCTAACCTCATTTCAAATCATATAACAAATATCTTTAGACAAGGCTGCCCACTCTCTCCCTACTTATTCAATATAGTTCTTGAAGTTCTAGCCAGAGCAATCAGACAACAAAAGGAGGTCAAGGGGATATAGATGAGAAAAGAAGAAGTCAAAATATCACTATTTGCAGATGATATGATATGATAGTATATTTAAGTGATCCCAAAAGTTGCACCAGAGAACTACTAAAGCTGATAAACAACTTCAGCAAAGTGGCTGTGTATAAAATTAACTCAAATAAATCAGTAGCCTTCCTCTACACAAAAGAGAAACAAGCCGAGAAAGAAATTAGGGAAATGACACCCTTCATAATAGACCCAAATAATATAAAGTACCTCGGTGTGACTTTAACCAAGCAAGTAAAAGATCTGTACAATAAGAACTTCAAGACACTGAAGAAAGAAATTGAAGAAGACCTTAGAAGATGGAAAGATCTCCCATGCTCATGGATTGGCAGGATCAATATAGTAAAAATGGCCATTTTACCAAAAGCGATCTACAGATTCAATGCAATCCCCATCAAAATACCATATCATAATTGTATGTTTCTATCATTTAAAAATAGTATTCGAACTGGAGTATTGATCGCTTATATGTGCTAGTTTGCTCAACTGTCTACTAGAGGCATGCTGAGCTAAGGAAAGATTTTTCTGTAGTCCAAGTAAATCTGAAAATTTACTCTTTAGTAAATAGCTTAAATAGATGAAACTTACTGGGCCCACATATCATGGAACGTTCTATCTAGGGGAAATTTGGGGAACTGTGAAGAAAGTTAGAACTAAACTGAAATTTACAGGCGAATGTACTTTGAATAATTTTCATGTTTAATTTTTTTCCACAAAAAATATTTTTCCTCTCTTTATAAGGACTTCCTCCAAAACATCAAGGGAAGTCTAATGACTTCAAAACTATATGATGAGTGGATTGGTGTACCCGAAAAGGTCAATGATGAAGAGAAATTAGCCGCAGTGCAGAGGTAACTGTTGGCAAACTCTGAACAACATCAACAAAATAGAAGTAACATTTGCTTACACACATTAGAGATTACATATCACAGAAACATTTACTAAGAACACTGAGAGACAGCAAAAGCTTTCAATTGTTCACAAACATGGAAGACACTTTTAAAAGAGTGTGTGTTACAGTGGGAATTACAGTAGCCCAGGCTTATAATCTTACTTTCATATTCCAATTAGATTTGTCTCTTTTCTGAATTGGGTAAATATTTCAAGCAATAATTTGAATACAAATTCTTTCATTTTATTTACAGTGCATCCTGCATACGATATGATTACTCCGTTCCCTTCCTTTATATTTACAAATTGAGTATACTTGCTTTAAAATAACTGTCTCTGTGTTCAGTCTTTTAGATAAAATGCCACCTGAAAATGCGGCTCTTCTGAGGCAACTTTTTTGTATATTATATGAAATTAAAAATAACTCTCCTTTTAATGAAGTGTCTTCTTACCACCTATCTGTTGGGTTAGCTCCATGTCTCTTATTCATGCCCAGCTCCTGCAATAATGGAGTGACATGATATTGGCAAAAATGTAATTAGATAAGAACTTTATGCCTAGCATTGATAAGCCTTTACAATGAGACAGGAAAACAGGATTACCCTGAGAATCTTGGTTATTTTGTTGTTGTTGTTGATGATGATTGTTTTGGTTTTTGTTTTGTTTCATTTTGTAAAGTAAGTACAGCTTTGAAAGGTGTTCTTCTGGAGAGAAGGAATCATTGGTGCATTTTAAGTAAAATATAAATGGGTATTTGAGATCAGTGACTCAGTCTTTTGTCTTTGTCATTTAGAATATCCTTAGACTAAGCCAGTGAGAACAAATGCTGTGAAATGATACAAAAAAAATCCTAGGTACTTGGTTCAGCAATCAAGACTTAATTTTGACATATTCAGTGTAGAATGTGTGAAATTCTACTTGTTTTCAAGGTGGTTTCCCCAACAAAAAAAGGCAATGCAATTTGGATTTTTTTTATCAGATATGGTCCTTAAGAATTCCTGATTAATGTGAGTAAAATACCATTGGCTTCAGGATGCTGGTTATGATTGGTTTAGAGAAATTATTGTGTATACTTTTCTATGTTAGCCATCTTTCAAGTACTATAATAAACTACCAAAACTTATGCAGTACAGTGACCAAATGGTTATTTTGACTCTAAGTATTTGAGTTTCTGATCCATTATTAATTGACCAATTGTCCTTGGACCTGTAAGGAGCATACTGTAAAACAACTCAACTGAGAAACAATAATATTCCTCATATTGTGTAGAATCAAAGATCAGGAGAAGACAGGGTCCCAAAGTACCTGCCATTGAAGATACATAATTATACCATTTCCTCCCAGTAGATCTTATTTCAAATACCTCCCAATATAATGAATCATAAAATCAAGATGTTACCATTGCATCTGCACTGAGTCATCACTGTATTAAGGTTAAGTAATTAACTAAAGATATGTGAAGAAATGGCACCTACCGTGATATATTGATGCAACTGTTACCATTGCATTGCACTGAGACACATGAATTTCACTGCTCAGATGGGTTTGCCTATCTCTTACTTTTTAGACAGCCCATGGGAACTTTCAGTAGAATGGTACCCACATTCAGAGGCCATCTTCCCTCCTTAGCTCTGCCTTTCTATAAGCAGCCTTATAATCATGCTCACACATATATGTGTAAAATGTAACCAAAGCTATTTCAGTGTACAGTATGTATCACATACTAGCCAACACAATGTAAAAACTGGAAATCATTCTCTTATGTAACATTGCACTGTGATGATCACACTTGAACATCTGATCTCACGATCTTTTAAATTTCTGACAAAAGCCTGCCCCTATTTCTAACAGCTAAATTTTTCTTAGAACTTTGAACGGCATATTTTTAGCCTCCAAGACTAAGAAGTAAAATGTGATTTTGCAACCATGCAAAATGACAAAGACCCTCTGTGTTTGCCCTCTTTTTTCATAGATTTCTCTAGTAGAATTTATGATCGAAAATTCTCCAAAAGTTTTTGGAGAGGACTTGGCTGCACTGTGGCTTGGAACATCACTATATCATCCTCCTGGAGGAAAGTCCTCATGTTCCCAGAATAATGCAACAAATATTGGAAACATTAAGGAAACCGAACATGGACTCAGCAGCTGCCCCATTGGGAAAACATGCACTCCTGGCTATAATACACTGCCGAAAAGTCCAGCTGCTCTTCCCTATGCGGGCCTTCTAGGTACATAGTTGTTCTACTCCCAGAACTTAAAGTATGATTTATAACAAACACCAATGAAGGATTTACCATGTGAGGGAAAATTTCACCTGTGCATTATAGATATTATCCTATTGTTAGAATTTGCTTCCAAACTTTAGTACCTCTTTCCACTGGTCCTGAGGTTATGCTAGAGGTTAAACACAGAAATGAGATTAAGAAATTAAGAATATGTAAAGAAATGATACTTACAGTGATATATTGATTCTTAACATTTTTTCCATCTTTATTAACTTGAGTATTTCTTGTTTACATTTCGATTGTTATTCCCCCCAACCCCTCCCACTCCCCTTCTGTAAGGGTGTTCCCCTCTCTCTCCTCCCCCCATTACCACCCTCCCCCCCAACAATCAAGTTTACTGGTAATTCAGTTTTGGCAGGACCAAGAGCTTCCCCTTCCACTGGTGCTCTTACTAGGCTATTCATTGCTACCTATGAGGTCAGAGTCCAGGGTCAGTCCATGTATAATCTTTGGGTAGTGGCTTAGTCCCTGGAAGCTCTGGTTGGTTGGCATTGTTGGTCATCTGGGGTGTCGAGCCCCTTCAAGCTCTTTCAGTCCTTTCTCTGATTCCTTCAACAGGGGTCCCATTCTCAGTTCAGTGGTTTGCTGCTGGCATTCACCTATGTATTTGCCGTATTCTGGCTGTGTCTCTCAGGAGAGACCTACTTCCAGTTCTTGTCAGCCTGCACTCCTTTTCTTCATCCATCTTATCTAATTGGGTGGCTGCATATGAATGGGCCACATGTGGGGCAGGCTTTGAATGGATGTTCCTTCTGCCTCTGTTCTAAACTTTGCCTCCCGATTCCCTCCCAAGGGTATTCTTGTTCCCCTTTTAAAGAAGGAGTGAAGCGTCCACATTTTGGTCATCCTTCTTGAGTTTCATGTGTTCTGTGCATCTAGGGTAATTCAAGCATTTGGGCTAATACCACTTATCAATGTGTGCACATCATGTGTGTTTTTCTGCGATTGGGTTACCTCACTTAGGATATTTTCCAGTTCCATCCATTTGCCTATGAATTTCATAAAGTCATTGTTTTTGATAGCTGAGTAATATTCCATTGTGTAGATGTACCACATTTTCTGTATCCATTCCTCTGTTGAAGGGCATCTGGGTTCTTTCCAGCTTCTGCCTATTATAAATAAGGCTGCTATGAACATAGTGGAGCACATGTCTTTGTTATATGTAGGGGCATCTTTTGGGTATATGCCCAAGAGAGGTATAGCTGGGTCCTTAGGTAGTTCAACGTCCAATTTTCTGAGAAACCTCCGGACTGATTTCCAGAATGGTTGTCGCCATCTGTTGTAAAAATATAAAAATAATAAAAAGTATTGTTGGTCTTTTACCCCGCTGGGCCCACACCGCAGTGCCCAGATAAATATAAAAAAGATTAACGGTGTCTTTTACCCTGCTAGGTCCTCACCACAGTGCCCCAAGATATCTGCTAGATTATCTTGGCGCAAACACAGCCCAGCCGCACACTTCCCTACACTCAAACCCTCACATAAAAGAACACACAATACAATAATCTTAGATCCAATTGGTAAGATATAATTGCCCACTTAAACATAAAAAGCCTGGTACTATCCATCCCTTGAGAACATTAATAAAAACCTGTATATACACAGAGCAGAATCTTAACATCACCTGCCATCTTTTCCTACCAGGGCTTCTCAGCCCCTCTCCTCCGCCCTGTCTCCTCCCCTCTCCCCTAGTCGTCTCCTCTTCCTTCAAACTTCTCTCCTACCCATCCTTCCTTCTCCTCCAATGACAGGCCTCCTTCTATCCTGTACCTGCCTCACCTGTGACATCATCCTACAATTGTACTAGTCTGCAATCCCACCAATAATGGAGGAGTGTTCCTCTTTCTCCACATCCTCACCAGCATTTGCTGTCACCATTCGGCATTCCTCAGCTCAGAATTCTTTGTTTAGCTCTGAATCCCTTTTTTTATAGGGTTATTTGTCTCCCTGCAGTCTAACTTTTTGAGTTCTTTGTATATTTTGGATATAAGCCCTCTATCTGTTGTACAATTGGTAAAGATCTTTTCCCAATCTGTTGGTTGCCGATTTGTCCTAACAACAGTATCCTTTGCCTAACAGAAGCTTTGCAGTTTTATGAGATCCCATTTGTCGATTCTGGATCTTAGAGCATAAGCCATTGGTGTTTTGTTCAGGAAATTTTCTCCAGTGCCCATGTGATTGAGATGCTTCCCCTCTTTTTCTTCTATTAGTTTGAGTGTATCTGGTTTGATGTGGAGGTCCTTGGTCCACTTGGACTTAAGCTTTGTACAGGGTGATAAGCATGGATCGATCTGCATTCTTCTACATGACTGACCTCAAGTTGAACCACCATCATTTGCTGAAAATGCTATCTTTTTTCCATTGGATAGTTTTGGCCCCTTTGTCAAAAATCAAGTGACCATAGGTGTGTGGGTTCATTTCTGAGTCTTCGATTCTATTCCACTGGTCTATCTGTCTGACTCTGTACCAATACCATACAGTTTTTATCACCTTTGCTCTGTAATACTGCTTGAGTTCAGGGATATTGATCCCCCCCCCCAGAAGTCCTATTATTTTTGAGGATAGTTTTAGCTAACCTGGGTTTTTTGTTATTCCAAATGAATTTGCAAATTGTTCTGTCTAACTCTCTGAAGAATTGGATTGGTATTTTGATGGGGATTGCATTGAATCTGTAGATCACTTTTGGTAAAATTGCCATTTTTCCTATATTAATCCTGCCAATGCATGAGCATGGGAGATATTTCCATCTTCTGAGGTCTTCTTCAATTTCTTTCTTCAGAGTCTTGAAGTTCTTATCATATAGATCTTTCACTTGCTTGGTTAAATCACACTAAGGTATTTTATATTATTTGGGACTTTTATGAAGGATGTCGTTTCCCTAATTTCTTTCTTGGCTTGTTTCTCTTTTGTGTAGAGGAAGGCTACTGATTTATTTGAGTTAATTTTATACCCAGCCCCTTTGCTGAAGTTGTGTATTAGGTTTAGTAGTTCTCTGGTGGAACTTTTGGGGTCACAGAAAAATACTGCCTATCATCTGCAAATAGTCATATTTTGACTTCTTCTTTTCCAATCTATATCCCTTTGGTCTCCATTTTTTGTCTGATTGCTCTGGCTAGAACTTCAAGAACTATATTGAATAAGTAGGAAGAGAGTGGGCAGCCTTGTCTAGTCCCTGATTTTAGTGGGATTGCTTCAAATTTCTGTCCATTTAGTTTAATGTTAGCTACCGGTTTGCCGTATATGGCATTTAGTATGTTTAGGTATGGGTCTTGAATTCCTATTCTTTCTAGGACTATTATGATGAAGGGGTGTTGAATATTTTCAAATGCTTTCTTAACATCTAATGAAATGGTCATGTGGTTTTGTTCTTTCAGTTTGTTTATATAATAGATTATGTTGATGGTTCTCCGAATATTAAACCATCCCTGCATGCCTGGGATGAAGCCTACTTGATCATGGTGGATGACTGTTTTGATGTGCTCTTGGATTCGTTTTGTCAGAATTTTATTGAGTATTTTTGCTTCGATCCTCATAAGGGAAATTCGTCCGAAGTTCTCTTTCTTTGTTGGGTCTTTGTGTGGTTTAGGTATGAGAGTAATTGTGGCTTCATAGAAGGAGTTCGGTAGCAATCTTTTCTGTTTCAATTTTGTGGAATAGTTTGGATAGTATTGGTTTGAGGTCTTCTATGGAGGTCTGATAGAATTCTGCACAGAACCTGCCTGGACCTGGGCTCTTTTTGGTTGGGAGACCTTTAATGACTGCTTTTATTTCTTTAGGAGTTATGGGGTTGTTTAAATGGTTTATCTGTTCCTGATTTAACTTTGGTACTGGGTATTTGTCTAGGAAATTATCCATTTTCTGAAGATTTTGAAGTTTTATTGAATATCGGCTTTTGTAGTAGATCTGATGATTTTTTGAATTTCCTCTGATTCGATAGTTATGTCTCCCTTTTCATTTCTGATTTTGTTAATTTGGACACACTCTCTGTTTCCTCTCATTACTCTTCTAAGGGTTTATCTATCTTGTTGATTTTCTCAAACCAACTTTTGGTTCTCTTGATTCTTTCTTTGGTCCTTTTTGTTTCTACTTGGTTGATTTCAGCTCTGAGTTTGATTATTTCCTGCCTTCTATCCCTCCTAGGTGTATTTTCTTCTTTTTGTTCTAGAGCTTTTAGGTGTGCTCTCAAGTGGCTGATATATGCTCTCTCCTATTTCTTTCTGCAGACATTCAGAGCTATGAGTTTTCCTCTTAGCACAGCTTTCATTGTGTCCCATAAGTTTGGGTATGTTGTACCTTCATTTTCATTGAATTCTAAGAAGTCTTTAATTTCTTTCTTTATTTCTTCCTTGACAAGGTCATCATTGCGTAGAGCATTGTTCAACTTCCATGTATATGTGGGCATTCTTCCCTTATTGTTATTGAAGACCAGCTTTAGCCCGTGGTGGTCTGATAGGACGCATAGGATTATTTCTAACTTTCTGTATCTGTTGATGCCTTTTTTATGACCAATTATGTGGTCAATTTTGGAAAAAGTACCATGACGTGGTGAGAAGAAGGTTTATCTTTTTGTGTTAGGATAGAAAGTTCTATAAATATCTTTTACATCAATTTGGTTCATGACTTCTCTTAGTCTGTCTATGTCTCTGTTAAATTTTTGTTTCCATGATCTGTCCAGTGAGAGTGGGGTGTTGAAATCTCCCACTATTATTGTGTGAGGTGCAATGTGTGCTTTGAGCTTTAGTAAGGTTTCTTTATGTATGTTGGTACCCTTGTATTTGGAGCATAAATATTTAGGATTGAGAGTTCATCTTGGTGGATTTTTCCTTTGATGAATATGAAGTATCCTTCCTTATCTTTTTTGATGACATTTAGTTGAAAATCGATTTTTTTCGATATTAGAATGGCCACTCCAGCTTGCTTCTTCAGACCATTTGCTTGGAAAGTAGTTTTCCAGCCTTTCACTCTGAGGTAGTGTCTGTCTTTTTCTCTCAGGTGTGTTTCCTGTAGGCAGCAGAATGCAGGGTCCTCATTGAGTATTCAGTTTGTTAGTCTATGTCTTTTTATTGGGAGTTGAGACCATTGATTTCGAGAGATATGAACGAATAGTGATTATTGCTTCCGGTTATATTCATATTTGGATGTGAGATTATGTTTGTGTGCTTTTCTTTTCTTTGTTTTGTTGCCAAGATGATTAGTTTTTTGCTTTTTCTAGGGTTTAGCTTGCCTCCTTATGTTGGGCTTTACCATTTATTATTCTTTGTAGTGCTCGATTTGTAGAAAGATATTGGGTAAGTTTGGTTTTGTCATGGAATATCTTGGTTTCTCCATCTATGTTAATTGAGAGTTTTGCTGGATACAGTACCCTGGGCTGTCATTTGTATTCTCTTAGGGTCTGTATGACATCTGTCCAGGATCTTATGGCTTTCATAGTGTCTGGTGAGAAGTCTGGTGTGATTCTGATAGGTCTGCCTTTATATGTTACTTGACCTTTTTCCCTTACTGCTTTTAATATTCTCTTTGTTTTGTGCATTTGGTGTTTTACTATTATGTGACGGGAGGAGTTTCTTTTCTGGTCCAATCTATTTGGAGTTCTGTAGTCTTCTTGTATGTTTATGGGCATCTCTTTCTTTAGGTTAGGGAAGTTTTCTTCTATGATTTTGTTGAAGATATTTACTGGTCCTTTGAGCTGGGAGTCTTCACTCTCCTCTATACCTATTATCCTTAGGTTTGATCTTCTCATTGAGTCCTGGTTTTCCTGTATGTTTTGAACCAGTAGCTTTTTCCATTTTACATTATCTTTGACCATTGTGTCGATGATTTCTATGGAATCTTCTGCTCCTGAGGTTCTCTCTTCTAACTCTTGTATTCTGTTGGTGATGCTTGTATCTGCAGCTCTTTGTCTCTTCCTTTGGTTTTCTATATCCATGGTTGTTTCCCTTTGTGCTTTCTTTATCGCTTCTATTTCCATTTTCAATTCCTTCACCTGTTTGATTGTGTTTTCCTGGAATTCTTTCAGGGATTTTTGTGATTCCTCTCTATAGGGTTCTACTTGTTTATTTCTGTTTTCCTGCGTTTCTCTAAGGGAGTTCTTCATGTCTTTCTTGAAGTCCTCCAGCATCATGATTAAATATGATTTTGAAACTAGATCTTGCTTTTCTGGTGTGTTTGGATATTCCATGTTTGCTTTGTTGGGAGAATTGGGCTCCGATGATGCCATGTAGTCTTAGTTTCTGTTGCTTGGGTTCCTGCGCTTGCCTCTCGCCATCAGGTTGTCTCTGGTGTTACCTTTTTCTGCTATTTCTGACAATGGCTATACTCTCCTATAGGACTGTGTGTCAGGGGTGCTGTATACCTGTTTTCCTGTTTTCTTTCAGCCAGTTATAGGAACAGAGTGTTCTGCTTTCAGGTGTATAGTCTTTCCTGTCTACTGGTCTTCAGCTGTTCCTGTGGGTCTGTATCCTGAGTCCACCTGGCAGGTCGCTTTGAGTAGAGAAGTTGGTCTTACCTGTGGTCCAGCGGTTCAAGTTGCTGCCTGGGGGCTGCTGTTGAGTTCTCCGTGAGGGCGGCAACCAGCAGGGCCTGCGCTGCCTTTTCCTGGCCCCCCTTGCACAGGGATCCCAGATGGTGTTAGGTGTTTTCCTCTGGAGTCAAAATGTGGGCAGATTGTAGTGTCTTCTGGTTTCCCAGGCATGTCTGCCCCTCTGAAGGTTTAGCTCTCCCTCCCATGGGATTTTGGTGCAGAGAACTGTTGATCCGGGTCTCTTCAGGTCAGGGCTGTGTCTGGAGTGCAGGGATCCTGCTGCTTGAGTGCTGATTCTTTTTTTTTTTTTTTAAGTATTTTTTTTTATTAACTTGAGTATTTCTTATATACATTTCGAGTGTTATTCCCTTTCCCGGTTTCCGGGCAAACATCCCCCTCCCCCCTCCCCTTCCTTATGGGTGTTCCCCTCCCAACCCTCCCCCCATTGCCGCCCTCCCCCCATAGACTAGTTCACTGGGGGTTCAGTCTTAGCAGGACCCAGGGCTTCCCCTTCCACTGGTGCTCTTACTAGGATATTCATTGCTACCTATGGGGTCAGAGTCCAGGGTCAGTCCATGTATAGTCTTTAGGTAGTGGCTTAGTCCCTGGAAGCTCTGGTTGCTTGGCATTGTTGTACTTTTGGGGTCTCGAGCCCCTTCAAGCTCTTCCAGTTCTTTCTCTGATTCCTTCAATAGGGGACCTATTCTCAGTTCAGTGGTTTGCTGCTGGCATTCGCCTCTGTATTTGCTGTATTCTGGCTGTGTCTCTCAGGAGCGATCTACATCCGGCTCCTGTCGGTCTGCACTCCTTTGCTTCATCCATCTTGTCTAATTGGGTGGCTGTATATGTATGGGCCACATGTGGGGCAGGCTCTGAATGGGTGTTCCTTCAGTCTCTGTTTTAATCTTTGCCTCTCCCTTCCCTGCCAAGGGTATTCTTTTTCCTCATTTAAAGAAGGAGTGAAGCATTCACATTTTGATCATCCGTCTTGAGTTTCGTTTGTTCTAGGGATCTAGGGTAATTCAAGCATTTGGGCTAATAGCCACTTATCAATGAGTGCATACCATGTATGTCTTTCTGTGATTGGGTTAGCTCACTCAGGATGATATTTTCCAGTTCCAACCATTTGCCTACGAATTTCATAAACTCGTTGTTTTTGATAGCTGAGTAATATTCCATTGTGTAGATGTACCACATTTTCTGTATCCATTCCTCTGTTGAAGGGCATCTGGGTTCTTTCCATTTTCTGGCTATTATAAATAAGGCTGCGATGAACATAGTGGAGCACGTGTCTCTTTTATATGTTGAGGCATCTTTTGGGTATATGCCCAAGAGAGGTATAGCTGGATCCTCAGGCAGTTCAATGTCCAATTTTCTGAGGAACCTCCAGACTGATTTCCAGAATGGTTTTACCAGTCTGCAATCCCACCAACAATGGAGGAGTGTTCCTCTTTCTCCACATCCTCGCCAGCATCTGCTGTCACCTGAGTTTTTGATCTTAGCCAATCGCACTGGTGTGAGGTGAAATCTCAGGGTTGTTTTGATTTGCATTTCCCTTATGACTAAAGATGTTGAACATTTCTTTAGGTGTTTCTCAGCCATTCGGCATTCCTCAGCTGTGAATTCTTTGTTTAGCTCTGAACCCCATTTTTAATAGGGTTATTTGTTTCCCTGCGGTCTAACTTCTTGAGTTCTTTGTATATTTTGGATATAAGGCCTCTATCTGTTGTAGGATTGGTAAAGATCTTTTCCCAATCTGTTGGTTGCCGTTTTGTCCTAACCACAGTGTCCTTTGCCTTACAGAAGCTTTGCAGTTTTATGAGATCCCATTTGTCGGTTCTGGATCTTAGAGCATAAGCCATTGGTGTTTTGTTCAGGAAATTTTTTCCAGTGCCCATGTGTTCCAGATGCTTCCCTAGTTTTTCTTCTATTAGTTTGAGTGTGTCTGGTTTGATGTGGAGGTCCTTGATCCACTTGGACTTAAGCTTTGTACAGGGTGATAAGCATGGATCGATCTGCATTCTTCTACATGTTGCTCTTTTTTATTTTTCTCCATTATATTAACCTGGGTATTTCTTATTTACATTTCGATCTTTATTCCCTTTCCTGGTTTCCAGGCCAGCATTCCCCTAACCCCTCTGCCTTACCTTCTCTATGGGTGCTCCCTCCTAATCCTTCCCCCATTATCCCCCTCCCCCCAACAATCAAGTTTACTGGGGATTCATTCTTGGCAAGAACAAGGGCTTCCCCTTCCACTGGTGCTCTTACTAGGCTATTCATTGCTACTTGTGCAGTTGGAGCCCCAGGGTCAGTCCATGTATAGTCTTTGTGTAGTGGCTTAGTCCCTGGAAGCTCTGGTTGGTTGGCATTGTTGTTCCTATGGGGTCCCCTTCAAGCTCTTTCAGTCCTTCCTCTGATCTTTCAACGATGGGGGTCTCGTTCTCAGTTTATTGGTTTGCTGCTGGCATTCGCCTATGTATTTGCTGTATTCTGGCTGTGTCTCTCAGGAGAGATCTACATCTAGTTCCTTTTAGCCTGCACTTCTTTTCTTCATCCATCTTATCTAATTGGGTGGCTGTATATGAATGGGCCACATGTGGGGCAGGCTTTGAATGGATGTTCCTTCTACCTCTCTTCTACACTTTGCCTCCCTATTCCCTCCTAAGGGTATTCTTGTTCCCCTTTTAAAGAAGGAGTGAAGCATTTACATTTTGGTCATCCTTCTTGAGTTTCATGTGTTCTGTTCATCTAGGGTAATTCAAGCATTTGAGCTAATATCCACTTATCAATGAGTGCATACCATGTGTGTTTTTCTGTGATTGGGTTACCTCACTCAGGATGATATTTTCCACTTCCATCCATTTGCCTATGAATTTCATAAAGTCATTGTTTTTGATAGCTGAGTAATATTCCATTGTGTAGATGTACCACATTTTCTGTATCCATTCCTCTGCTGAAAGGCATCTGGGTTCTTTCCAGCTTCTGCCTATTATAAATAAGGCTGCTATGAACATAGTGGAGCACATGTCTTTGTTATATGTAGGGGCATCTTTTGGGTATATGCCCAAGAGAGGTATAGCTGGGTCCTTAGTTAGTTCAACGTCCAATTTTCTGAGAAACCTCCAGACTGATTTCCAGAATGGTTGTACCAGTCTGCAATCCCACCAACAATGGAGGAGTGTTCCTCTTTCTCCACATCCTCGCCAGCATTTGCTGTCACCTGAGTTTTTATTCTTAGCCATTCTGACTAGTGTGAGGTCAAGTCTCATAGATTCTTAAAGAAAATAGCAACTCAATAGCAAATTGGATTTTCTGTATGTAACAGCTCTGGCCATCATGGAGGTTGATCAGTGAACCAAACTGAAATCAAATTTACATAGATCCCCTTGGTTCTGCTTCCTGAGATCTAGAAATAAAGGCATGTGCCAGCATCCTAGTCTCTTATGAAAATCTGAAAATATAGCATAATAAACCCATATGGTTGACATAGACACTACGATCTCAGATTTGCTCAAAGATCAGTGGAGAAAGCCAAGGAATGTAACAGAAGTGCAATTAGGCAAATTGTGTTGTGAAGTACAGATACTGCTGGTACTTTACTGTTGGCCACGGCAGTCAGAAAGTCACAGAAGAGGATGAAAAGATTGGTACTATATGACTGTTTGATTCTAATATCTTTAAGCATAGCTTTCAAGGCAAACACAATAACTTACTCTTTATGCATGAAGAATGGGCCATATACAACTATATATCGAGTGCCTTAGGAAGCAAGATCATTATAAATGTTATAATATTAATTAGTTATTTTCTGTGTGTTTGTGATATTGTATAAGGCATGCAGGTGGTAAAGGGAAAAAGGTACGTATGCTAGGGCTAAATGAGGACTAAATGAGTTCAGCAATTACAGCAATGATTTCCCTTCTTTCTTAGATTCACAAAAACATGAAGGCATTGTATATACTAACCCAACCGTAACATCTATTAATCCACCACAAGCAAAACAGAAATGTTTGTTTGGCAAATCTCTTTCGGGTCTTTTAGAAGACAAAACTTTGCCTACTCCAAAACTTGTGAGTATCAGTTTGGGTTTCTACAGCACCTTCATTTAAGGAATTATTTAATCAAACAGATTAATGTTTAGATAACCTATACATGAAGGTAAGATCATTTTAAAATAGAAATAATTTGCACTGAAGTTTGAGTCATGTAATTGAAAGAAATCAAAAATACAGAATAAAAAGAAATAATATTCCCATGTTTTACCCTGATTGCATCAAAGATCCTAACCCACCAGCTTCTTGGAGGAAATGGGTCTAGGGAAGTACACCGCTGATAACCCGACTGTAAAGTCTTCCAGCTTCTTTATGACTCCATATTATTCTGGAGTCAATCCCTTAATATCATTGCCTCTGAGATCACTCAATCTTTTATAATTAATGATATCTATAGACTTTTACTGTACATTATCAATGAATTAGATGTATACATTATTTTTTTGCTATATAGTAACATCTTTTATCATAGTGGTCTAGATTTAAATGCTGCCTAATATGGCTTAATCTATTTTAAACTAGTTACTAAACTTCTTTGGAAATATATATTTACTGTCCACATCTATTTTAGCACTATAACTGAGCTAGGAATTTATGCTATGTGTGATCAAATTTATCTTGTCAGATACATGAGCATTACTACACATTTCTTAGGTATTTTAGAGCAGAGTTTTCTGGTAACCATGTTTTTAATCATGTAATCAATTGAAAATAGAGAAAATATGGAATAAATCTGTGTATGGTAGTCATTTTTACAGAATAAAATTATGGAAGAATAATTGACAAATACTTGGGTGCTTAAATGTGACAGCATCTTTAGACATAGTTAAAAATAAGAAGTCACAGAAAGGGTTGGGGATTTAGCTCAGTGGTAGAGCACTTGCCTCGCAAGTGCAAGGCCCTGGGTTCGGTCCCCAGCTCCGAAAAAAAGAAAAAAAAAAAAAGAAGTCACAGAAAAGGAAATTAAAGTCTTAATAGTATAGTGAAATAATATTTATTAAAATAAAAAACAGGATACATAATAGAGGCCAGGACAGACAGGAAGTAAAATACTGATTTGATCTCTAGAAGGGAAATATCCCAATATTTACTTAGAATGCCAAGCTTGAGAAAAATATTCATAGAAGGAATCAGAAAGTAATAAAGGACCATTCACCAAAATGCTTTGGGGAACAGAAGTCCAAACAAAACCATGATGTTACAAATGGGGGGAAAATGGATTAGGGAAGAAAATGTATTTGGAAGCTAAAACAGAAAAAAGTTCAATGACTACTTTATTCCTCTCAGTTATAGCTGTGCAGCCAAAACTGTCCTTGCTCAGGTTCACAATAAAAGACATATTTGTGCTTCAGGTGTGGATTTCTAATGCTACAAGCTTATCCTTATCCCACACAGGATATGTTATCCATAATTGCAGACAAAGGACAAGAATCAGATCACATATTCGAAATTCTACTTAAAGAATCACACTGGTCCCTGAGGTGTAGGCTTGACAGTGACAACACATTGACTGGAATGAAGAATACGTGCTTATAACAGCATCTTTCTTAAAGATGAGGAAGGTTTTTACATCATCAACATTAACATCCCTCTAGAGATGCATATGTCCTTTCTGTCCTTGAGATTACATGAGGATGTCTGTTTCCTGGAGCTATGGACACATGCCATCTTGATAAGAGGCATAGCATTTAAAAGTCTGACAACCTCAAAGATCCATCACAAAGACATAGGTGAACAACCTCTGTTGGAAGTTAACATCCTCATAGATCAGATGGGCTTTAGTTTGGCGTTAGAAAAGTTCCTACTGATTTCACCTCTGACCATACCATGTGAAGTAATAGTGGAACAAGTTACAATAGTGGTAAAAGTGTGTTTCACAAAACACACGTTTCAATAACACTTACCAAAAAATGTCCTTCAGAAATAACAGCTCAAAATGGCAGAGTTTTCTGGTAACCACTAGTTAACTAGAAAACTAGTTTTCTAGTCCACCACTGATCAAGAATTGGTGTAAACAGGCGAAGGCTGGGCGGGGTGGGAATGGGGTTCCTGCAGCCGGCCAGGGGACAGCGCAGGAGGCAGCGGCTGCAGCAGAGCAGACTGTCGCTCGGCTGCAGGCACTGGTGGAACGGATAGGTAACAGAAGACCACTTCCCTTCCTCCTCAGGGCTTCAGCATAACCGAGTCCTTCCTGCCCCCCACCAGCAGCCCTAGTGAACACCGCCGGGCTGAGCATGGCAGCGGGCTGACCCGGACTCCCAGCTCCAAGGAGATCAGCCCTACAAAATTTCCTGGATTGTACCGAATGGATGAGCCTTTGCCTCCCCATGACATCCTCCACGAGCCTCCTGATATCGTGTCAGATGATGAGAAAGACCATGGAAAGAAAAAGAGAAAATTTAAGAAAAAGGAGAAAAGGACTGAAGGCTACGCTGTCTTCCAGGAAGACAGCTCTGGAGATGAAGCTGAAAGTCCTTCCAAGATGAAGAGGTCCAAGGGAATCCATGTGTTCAAAAAGCCCAGCTTCTCTAAAAAGAAGGAAAAGGATTTTAAAATCAAAGAAAAGCCCA
The DNA here is from genome assembly GCF_021556685.1 of Rattus norvegicus. NCBI lineage: Eukaryota > Metazoa > Chordata > Mammalia > Rodentia > Muridae > Rattus > Rattus norvegicus. Next base: position 5,871,179 of record NC_141538.1, on the reverse strand, counting down.
AAGAAGAAAAGCATAAAGAGGAAAAGCACAAAGAGGAAAAGCATAAAGAAAAGAAATGTAAAGACTTGACGGCCGCCTATGTTGTTAAACAGTGGAAGGAGAAGAAGAAAAAGAAGAAGCCAACTCAGGAGTCAGAGGTGCCTCAGACGGACGTCCCAAGTCTCAGACCCATTTTCGGCGCTCCCTTGGCTGACACAGTAGAGAGGACCATGATGTACGACGGCATCCGGCTGCCAGCTGTCTTCCGAGAGTGCGTGGACTACATGGAGCAGCATGGCATGAAGTGTGAAGGCATGTACCGAGGGTCAGGAGTCAAATCAAAGGTAGATGAGCTGAAAGCAGCCTATGATCGAGAGGAGTCTCCAAACTTGAAAGAATATGAACCTAACACTGTAGCCAGCTTGCTGAAGCAGTATTTGCGAGACCTTCCCGAGAATTTGCTTACCAGAGAGCTTATGCCCCGATTTGAAGAGGCTTGTCGGAGGACCACAGAGATGGAGAAAGTGCAGGAGTTCCAGCGCTTGCTCAGGGAACTGCCCGAGTATAACCACCTTCTGCTTTCCTGGCTCATTGTGCACATGGACCACATCATTGCGAAGGTGATAGAAACCAAGATGAGCATCCAGAACATCTCTCTAGTGCTGAGCCCAACTGTCCAGATCAGCAATCGGGTCCTGTGTGTGCTTTTCACACACGTGCAAGAGCTCTTTAGCACCGTGGTCCTGAAGCAAGTAACGAGACCTCTGCGTTGGTCCAACATGGCCACAATGCCTACACTGCCAGAGACCCAAGCAGGCATCAAGGAAGAGATCAGGAGACAGGAGTTCCTTTTGAACTGTTTACATCGAGATCTGCAGCGCGGGATAAAGGACTTATCTAAAGAAGAAAGATTATGGGAAGTACAGAGGATTCTGACTGCCCTCAAGAGAAAGCTGAGGGAAGCTAAAAGACAAGAGTGTGAGACCAAGATTTCCCAGGAGATAGCCAGCCTATTGAAAGAGGATGTTTCCAAAGAAGAAACGAAGGAAATTGAGGAGGACATAAATATCCTCCTTGCCCAGGAGAATGAGATCCTGACTGAGCAGGAGGAGCTCCTGGCCATGGAGCAGTTTCTGCGTAGTCAGATCGCCTCGGAGAAAGAAGAGGTCCACCGCCTCCGAGCTGAGATTGCGGAGATCCAGAGTCACCAGCATGGCCGCAGCGAGACAGAGGAGCACTCTTCTGACAGTGAGTGCGAGAGCAAGGATGAGGAGGAGCTGCAGATCATTCTGGAAGACTTACAGAGGCAGAATGAAGAGTTAGAAATAAAGAACAATCACTTGAACCAAGCAGTTGGTGAAGAGCGGGAGGCCATCGTTGAGCTCCGAGTGCAGCTCCGGTTGCTCCAGATGCAGCGAGCCAAGTCTGAGCAGCAGCTCCAGGAGGAGGAGCCCGAGAGGCAAGGGGGCACAGGCCCACTGCCCTGTGAAGGTGTCCTTGAGGTGATAGCAGCCAAGGAGCAGGTGAAGCCCTCGCCCAGCAAAGACCCGAAGGAGACGCATCTGAACTGCCCCGGCCCTGTGCATCATACTGTAAGCCAGAGTCCACTGCCTGTCCTGCCTGGCAGCGTTCTGTAAAGGCTCTCAGAGATGCTCACTCTTGCACACGTCTGACTCCGCGTCAGGCTCAGGTCCTGGGAGGGTGAAGCGGTGGACACTCGGGGGTGGAGGGCTTGCAGGGAACACAGGCATTTCCAGATAGTGTCAGCTTATTTGAAAATTAATTTTCTTTGATAAAAATAACTATTTTAACCCTTGAGTGGCTTCTTTTTAAACCAAAAAACTTTGTTGTTGTTGTTGTTCTTTAAATCACAGTAGAATCAGGATCTCTTTCTTATCAAAGGGTGGGAACCAAACCAGGTCACTTCTGCGCCTGCCTTGTGGACGCTCGTGGTCTCACCAGCCCTGCAGGGTCCCTGGCCACTCTTGCTTGTGCCTTCCACACCTTTTGGTGCAGATTGTTCAGTGGGGATCTGCCTCATATTCTCTGACTGGCCAAAAAGGCTCACGCTGGGGTTCCTTGTTCCTGCCCTGTGTGTACCACTTTTCTTTTCCAGCTCCGAGTCTGTCATTGTGAGTCAGGACGGCCCAGTTTGGTTGCAGAGGGAGGTTACCATGCAGCCTGCCACCAGCCTGGGCAGGGCAGGCCACCCACTCACTGCCAGGGAGCAGCAAGGGCCTTTTCTCAGAGGTGGTCAGAGATGACCACCTTGACCCTGAGGTTGCACAGGACGCTTCTCACACCAGAGTCCTTTTCCACACTGACCTTCCAGGAAAGTCACCTTCCACAGTGACTTCAGTTGCTAGCTTGGGCTGGGATACCCACACCTCTGCCAGGATAAGCCATGTAGATGCTCTCATGCACAACTTTCACCTGTCCATGTCATCTCAAGGGGCTGCTTAAGGACTCTGACAGAACTGAGCGGAAGGAAGGAAAGCATAACTGTAATTGACCGCACCTGGTGTTTGCCTCTAACCCAAGACAACTGCTCCCAGTGGTCTGGGAGGCCGGACTCTTAGGCAACCGGATTTCACTGTCAGATGAGTGGCCCCCAGGGAGGTACCCTGTGGCTCTGAAGACAAATGCCACACTCTAAAGTGAGCAACAAAACCACAGGAGGGCTCTAGTCTACTCCCCAGTTAGTATTTATTTCAGCACCTGTTTTGTGCGATTTTTCATTAGCCTCTACCTATTGCACTGTTGTGACTTGTTGGCCATTATTTGATTTTTGTACAGAAAAAAAAAAGCTTTGTTATAGAAATCAGCATACTATTTTTTAAATCTGGAGAGAAGATGTTATGGAGACTGGAAAGGTGGTCAGGTGTCAAATGAAAATGTACAAATGTCTTGCTGCACCCGTCAGATGTGCAACACTCATTCTATATTTGCTGGCAATATCGAAGAATTCTTTTTGTTTGTGTAAACTCTAATTTCTATCAAGGTATCATGGGTTTTTAAAATTTCATTACAAATGTCTCAATGTTGGTTTACTAATTTTTGCCAGGACCATTATTGATTAAGGAAATAAATTCAGCGGCCTTTGAGAAAAAAAAATTGGTGTTCGATGTTGGATATTGCCCTCCCTACAGTAGATACATGGAATTGTTTTCATTCCCAATCAAAAACACTAACCAGCAATTTCACTTTTCTGAATATTCACACTGGTCCCTGAGGGATAAGATAGACACCGAACGATATATTAATTGGAATGAAGAACACGTGCTTGTTATACCATCCCTGTTTTCTGGAACCATGGACTCATGATCTCTTGATAAGACACATGGCAGGTAAAAGTCTGACAAGATTAGAATGTCACAAGATTCATCCCAAAGACACAGGTGAACAGCTTCTGTTGGAAGGTAAAATAATCATATAACAGATAGGCTTTAGTTTGGCGTTACATATATTCCCACTGATTCACCTCGGGCCGTATATTGTAAAGCAATAGCAGGACAAGTAGTAATAGTGATAAAAGTGTGTTTTACAAAATTCATGTCTTAAATAATACTTACCAAAACTTATCCCTCACAAATAACAGTTCAAAATGGCTAGTCCACCACTGACCCACAATAGGCTGTCAATGTTTGATATTGCCCTCTGTCCAGTAGATAAACAAAATTGTTTTCCTTCTTAATCAAAAAACAATCCAGCACTTTAACTTTTGCCAGATATTGACATTCTAATTCCATGTCAAGTAGTCAAGAATTAACCCAAGCTACATTTAACCTGTCTACCACTCTTAATTTGCCAGGGAGCTGCAGTGAGTCTAGAGCAAATATTGTTTTATTTCTGTTTGGGCCTTGATCTGAATTCACCTCTCAGAAGACTATGGACCTATGGCCCAGACATCAAGAGAAAAGATAGTGTTCTGCGATTAACTATGTTTAGTAACATTGGGCAAAGGTACCCAATGATTCCTCCTTGGCTCTTGAGCTTGCCAAGTGTGTCTGGTTCAAATTGCCAGAAACTTGGGACCACATCATAGGGAGAAAGTTAAGATCAGTGACTGAAGGTAGCCATGTGCATTCAAAGCAATTTACAGGTACAAGAGCACCTGGGATTCTTCCAATTTTATGACTTGCTACCTTTAGTACAACATGAAAGTTATTTGTGGTATTTTACGAACAAAGACAGTTTCTGTTCTTTAAACAAACTGATGCTTACAACTTAATTTATATTGTTGAATATTTACCAATTTTAAGAAAAAGGTATGAAACTGAGACGTTCTCATGTGGAAAACATATAAGAAACTTCATCACTATTCCAGGTGGTCTGTAAGCAGAGGTCTACATGTATATTACAACTTTACTCTGTGTGTACTCTACACATTCACCAAATTATACAGTTAGGATCAAGTAATTTCTGGTGCTGCCATTTTTGACAGTTGCCTATTTCCAAGAAGAGGACTATGGTCTTTGTTTCTTTGTTTTGTTCATTTATTTTATTAGTTACTATCATCATCATCATCATTATTATAATCATTATTATTATTTTACATTTATTTATTTGTTAATTTTATGTCTCCTATGCTGACACACACCCCCATTCTCTCCTCACAAAGCCTTTTTCCTTCTCTGAGCCAGTTACGGGCCCCTGGTTTATCCTACTACCCTGGCACCTCACTCTGTTCAGGGTTAGACCATCTTCTCCCCTAAGGCCAGTTGGGGAGGGGTTTCAAGTCAAGAGCTTGCAGATAGTTCTGCTCCACATGTTGGGGGACGCACATGGAGACCAAGCTTTACGTTTGCTATAAATGTGCAGTAGGTCATGGTACAGCTTCTGTAGGCTTTTTAGATGGTAATTCAGCTTTTGGTAGCTCCCAGTGGTCCTGTGTAGTTGATTCTGTAGCTCTTCCTATGGAGTTCCTATCTCCTTTAGGGTGTGGAATCCTTCCCCCATTTCTTCCGTACAAGTCCCTGATTGATCCATAAAATCCAATGATTGGCTATGGCTCTTCAATCCTATTCCAGTCAGCTGCTGGATGGAGCCTCTCAGAGAGCACTTATGATAGGCTCCTGTCTCCATATTCCATGTAGGAGCTGGTTTCCTTTAGGCAGAGAGAGCTTTGAGCTGGGAAGTGGAGTGGAGATCTATGATTGCAAGGAGTGGTGTAGTCTAGAAGCCAGGAGAGGCAATTTGAACAGACGGTAGGTTTACTTCATTGCTATAGTAACTAGGACTCTGCTTCATTGATTCTAGTCTTAGGGAAGAAAAAAATAAGATCCTGCATATAGGTTCCACTTCTGAGCCAAGATTCTGGAGCCATGGCAGTTTGGGAATCTTTTAGGGAAGTGCACTCTCAACCAATGATTCTCAGCCTCCCTAATCCTGTAACACTAATATTTTTCTCATGGCGTTGTGACTCTTAACCATTACTTCATTTTGCTTCTCTTCATAATTCAAATTTTGCTCCTGATGTGATTATAAAGAAAAATGGATAGAATATCTGATATGGAAAATATATTTGACACTGTAATGATTATGACCCACAAGTTGAGAATCACTGGTCTAAATTGCTAATTTTAAACAAAAATGTTTTTCAAGTACTTTCTACAATGTACATTGACCATTACTTTTTTTGTTTTATTTTCAATAAAAAAATGATTTTATTATTAACATTGATGGAAGCTTACTAACCTTGGATTTTTATGAAAATTGGCTTAGCATCCCAGATGAAGGAACTCTGGGTGGAAAAATTAATGCCAAAGTAATGCCAAAGTAATGATACAGTAAACACTTGGGGGGACTACACCAATATATAAGCAATGCTTTTTGTAAGGTACATAGGCTTGTGTTTACAGGATTATAAGCTGGAATGATGTTCTATGCCAAGAGGTTTCCTTAGCTCAGACATGTATTGTCACTTTTTAAACATTCCCATTTCTCAAGCTAGCGTGTTGAACCATGTCTGTAATCTTACCTGGGAGCCTTCTCCTTAAAAATGTCATGATTTAGAAGACAGTCTATGTAACACCTCATGTTCAGGTCAGTTTAGAGTATTGGTTTAGTTCCTGTGTGAGACAAATTAAAAGAAGTAGGTGTGTATAATACCTGTGGGTTACTTGCATCCTAGAATTGTTACCATGGTATTGTGAATATTTCACATGGTTAATATATGTTATTGATTAGAACAGGAATCTCTTACTGAATTCTTCTTTCTCAACTATAACTACCTAGAGAAGTCTAGATCAGGTATAGCTTTGACTTTTTTGAATCATTTTTCTGTGTGATACTCCATAGAATGATTTCATACTTAACCAGAGCTTTGAGCTCCCATTGCAACCCAGGAGCCCTGCATCTCTGTCTTGCTGTAGCGAAGCTTTTATAATTGCATTTTGCAGGGTCACTAGTGTGCTTTCTGCTCCTTATGTTCTGGAGTGTCACAAAAGTGTTACATGGATTCATACTACATTAGATATTAAATGTGTCTCCACTCCATGATGGTTGGAAAGATGGTTTGCTGTTTAATAACACTGAATGTTTTCATACACAGAACACACATGGTCTTCAAAAAATCTTCATTCATTCTAATACCAGGGCATTGAGTAGAGTCATGAGTCTGATTTTGCTCCTTATGTTCTAGATTGTTATAAGGGTGTGTCGTCGATTCATAATACATTAGATATTAAATGTGTCCCCATGGTGGCAAGAAGGGTGGTTTGCTGTTTGATAACACTGGATGTTTTCACACACAGAACATACATGGTTTGCAACAATATTCATTCATTCTGTTACCAGGGATTCCTGACATGTTCCTCTGGCTTCTGTAAGTAGCAGTCATACATCTAGTACACTGAAATTCGTAAATAATTTGAAAAATGTTTTTTCCATGATTCTGTACAGAAAAGTGATTTACAGAAAATATTTTATGTAATACTCTAGCTATATATTCTTACTTCTTTTGAATTCTGATTATACTATGAGTTGGTCTACAAAACATTTACCCTATTTGTTCTTTGTAGTTAGATTTTTAGCTTACATTATTTTCAAGATGGTCTAACCTAAAATTCTCCTTTTTCTGTGTTTAGCCTTTTGCAACAGATCCCAGAACCAATCTTTATACTATTAAAACATCTCATATGTGTATTAGTAATAATAAAAGATTCTTCCATGAATAATTTAGACAGTTACAGGTTATCTCTGCGCATAGCTCCACATGTACTGTGGGGTCAGACTTCGAGAGATTCATTATTTGGGAGTGACGTCTTAAGAAAGGTAAGGGGATCTGAAATTTGCCTTTGGGAACAAAAGTCTAATTATTATTCAGTAATTGGGAATACTTTACAAAGATGATTTCTCTAACAGGAAACCTTAGGATTGCATTCTTATGGAGTGGAGTAGAATATGTATTGATCTATTGCAGGAAGATTTGGGAAGGGAAATATTTAATGTAGTTTAAAGTAAGTTAGTCATTTCTTTCTACTGTTCTTCTTTCTTCTTAGATATTGATTTAGATATTGATGTTTTAGCCAACAATAATCTGTACATGTAATGGTAATCCAAGAAGACGAGAGTGAAATTTTAAAAGATCTGGATTACCTATGTTTTGTTTGTTTTTTTCCATTGTAGCCCTATTTTTGGAGTATAGAATAGTTGTGTTACACAGTGGTGAGACCATGATATTACTAAATATTCACATCATGTGAATTGCTGGTCATATTAAAGCACATTGCATATATGTGTGTGTGTGCGTGCGTGTGTTTGTGTACATATATATGTGTGTGTGAGTGTGTGTATGAGTGTGAGTTTGTACATATACGTTTAAGTGTACTTGTACATGTGCATGTATTTGTATATGTATATACATATGTAATGATGAGTAATTGGTGTATATTATTTTGTATGCTTTCCATTATTTTATCACTAACCTATTTCAGGTACAGTTTTATGATCCTCATGTATACTGTAGCTGTTAATTTTATTATAAACACATATACATCAATATTCTTCACTAAGTTATTTACTTTATATCCGGATTGCAGTCCCTTCCTCCAAGTCCCACCTTTACAACCTGTTTTTCCCTCCATTCTTCTTTACCTCAGTAGTGTAGACCTTCCATTGACACCAACCCACTCTCATACATCAATTCACAACAGGAATAAGTGAATCACCTTCCAATGAAGCCATACAAAGCAGCCCAGATAAAAGAAAGCAATCCAGTTGTAGACAACACAGTCAGAGCTAGCCTGCATATGAACTGGTAGGGGACATACCTGAAGATCAAGCTGCATATCTGCTACATATATATAGGGGCCCTAGATCCTGCTGCTGGAGCATATGATGGGGGAGGTCCTGCAGATTTAAAGCTGAAGGATCACAATGACTAAAGGCTACAGCAAGATACCAGGATATAGAAGAAGAGGCATCTGCAGGAGGTTCCAGTATTGAGAGTATAGTATAGCTTAAACCAGACTTATTTCATTATACATTTGCAAGAAAATCTGTTTGGACAAGAGGGTATAATGTGTGACCACTTATGGCACAACACATCTCACACACTGTATTTTTAATTTATTTTTTAAATTTTAGTTTGATTTTTTTAAATTAAATTTAAATTTTATTTAATTTTAATTTTTGAAATTTAGTGAGGGGGGATTGTTTCCAAGGGATATATGGAAGGATTGAAAAATGAAATGAGAGTTACTTAGTAGCATGATTAGAAATTTCAGAGAATCAATAAAGGACACATATTTTGAAAAGGATAAAAGATAAAGAAAATGTAAATATGACAGAAAGCAAGGTACATGTTAACTAGTAGCTCCCAGGTATTAGGTCCACAGGAAAGAAGATATCATGATGTTACTCACAATGGAGGATGATAGCCCAAGGGATAGCTTGAATAAGATTCTTGCTCAGGACTGTACTTGACTTGAACTAGAAACGTAGCTTTTTTAGTTAATTTCTAATTACCAAGGTACTGGAAACCTAAAATCCAAGACTATATCAAACTGCATGTTTAGTCCAAATGAAACAATAAAATGTATTTTTCACTCTTAATAACTATTAAAGATTCTTCCTTTATGGACAGTTCTTTTCAAATATATTCTTTTGTATGGTCAGGTATGAAAACAAAGAAGCAAAACTATCCTGTACAATCCGCATATAAAATAAGACTATCCTGTGCAGGACTGCTCAAAAATAAACTTAGGTGCATGCTGAGAAGAAACATATGTGATGAATAGAGTTTGCTTAACCTAAGTCATCATCTCAGAAGAAAAGTAACTTACCAGTGTTGTTCAATTTAGGAAGTGTCATAATTTTCTACAGTTGCTGTGACAAAACACTGATGAAAAACAACTAATGGAAGACAGGTTACACTCCACAATATATTTGCAGTTACCAGTTAAATACTGAGAAATGTCAGAGCTAAAAATAAAACAGAGAGGCAAGAATTGAAGCAGAAGCCTAGTAGGAGCACTGCCTCCTGCCTTGTATCTCATATCTTTCTTTTTCTGACTAATAACTCAAGGGTGGCACCATCTTGGAGATCTGGGCCCTACAAATTCCAAGGTTAATCAGGACAATATCCCTTAGACTTCACTATACAATAAGTCCATCTGATGGAGGCATTTTCTCAATTAAGACTCCCTCTTCTCACCAACTTCTTCTCTCAGTCACATTTCTACTGCCTTAATAAAACATCAGGATTTAAAAGACCAACCGAAGAGTGCACATGGGGGAACCATGGCTCCAGCTGGATATGTAGCAGAGGATTGTCTTATTTGGCATCACTAGGAGGGGAGATGCTTAGTCCTGAGGGGCTTGATGGCCTAGGGTAGGGGAATGCTAAGTTGTTGAGGCAGGAGTGTGTGGTCAAGTGAGAGAAAACTGCAATAGAGGCAGGGGAGGAGATATAGGATTTGTGGAAGGGATCTGTGAAGGGGGATAACGTTTGAAATGTAAATGAATGAAATAAACAATAAAAAATCAAACAGCATGACCAGGGAAACTTATTGAAGTAGGTGGTTATTTGGGACCTACAAATGCTGAGCGAGTATAGCACTTCAGTGTGATGACAGAGGAGCACGACTGCAGAAAAGAAGAAAAAACAAACAGGAAGCTGAGACCTGATGGTTCTTATCTTGGGAAGCAAAAATGTAGCACAGAAAGTGCATTTAAAATGGGCACCTACCTTTTGTAACTACAAATTCTAAGCAGTGGCATACTTCACCAGGCAGACCAAGGCACCAGAAAATTGTCAACGAGAGGGTATTACGATGCCTGGAACTAGAGAGGCATCCCATTCAAAACATCACAATAAAGAGCTACCCCCACCCACACACAAAAAATTAACACACCAGTCATTAATTTGGTTCACTCACAGTTTTTCGCAGCATATCAGTTCTGAAATGTTGCTTTGGTTAAATAGTTCTTCTGTTCTTTGCAATAGGCATGAAATTTTAACAAGTTGTGTAAAGATGCAAAAGACTTACAGTCTTCATTTCAGAGATTTCATTTCATGGGTTCCTATCTGTAATTTTCCTCCTAGTATTTCTTTTCATTTTTAAATTTATTTTGTAAACTGTGTGAAATGACAATCTTGTTTTTGCCTTGTGGTGTTACAGATGTCTCTTATACAAATCATGATTGACAACTATCATCGAATATTTGGAAATGATGATATATTTAGTAAACACATTGACAAAAGGTCTGAAGACTTAAAGACATACAAAGAATCAATAAATTATTCTGGAAAATCTCCTATTGTGACAAAAGCCATAGCTTGGCCACAACTGGAAAACCAATGATATTGATGAAAAATTTAATATTTCATATGCTGCACTGCAGGAAGAAGGTCCTACAGGTAAGACAAGATTTATTTATTCATCAAATGAATGGAATCATTTGATCAAATCATTCCATGATGTCATAAATTTGTGTATATGAGAGAAGCTTTGGGACACAAAATGATTATTAGAGTATGGGAAAAGTTTTTAAACATCACTTTAATTAAATTATACTTAAATATATGCATCTATACATATATTCATATATATGTACACATATATTCACATATATATATACTCATATACTGAAATACATCTGGATACATTCAGGTATGTATGACACATTCTTTATTTAGGGAATCCACCAATATTGTCTGCTATATTCTCCCCCCTTTCTTCCTATGGTCCTTAAGTTAGAGAATTTCTTGCATATGAAATTATTATTTTTGATAAGATCATTTAGAAACAATGATTTGATTTAAAAATTGATTAGACATTCTGCAAGATTAAGCCCTGCACCACTGTGAAACATGCTTTGTTTTCCTAGCACGAAAATACTAATATTTGTTTAATTTCCTATGAGAAACAATATTTTTCAAAATTTTATCATTGGTAAAAATATTAATTTGCACAGGATTCACTACAAAACCTATGAGAGGTATGATAAAGAGGTTAGACACACCTGATTATCAGGTAGTAGCACACAAATTCAAATACACTTTTAACTGAAGTAATTAAGTTAAGAAAATATACCCAAATATTACCCTTATCTTAAGTGATGTGAATATATCATCTGAGAATATTTGTCTGATGATGACATTTTATGTTTCGTTTAGCAGGACAAAACAGGACAACTACCACATATAAGTGGTAGTGCATGATTTAAGAAAGTCTAAGGTCATTGTATTTTAATGTTCCCTTTTACCTCCCATTTAATCATATCAGAAGAATTATTCCAAGATACTATATTAGCTTTATATTTCACCGTATTAGTTACAAATAGTTTTCACTCATTGTACTTACTTTATGCTGCATATTTCATATTGTTTGCTATTGTAACAAATGTTATTATATTGGGTTATTGTTTACACTCCAATGTGCCTTGTTCATGGTCCTACACAGTCTTTGGAAAATTTTTCAGTCTGCCTCTACAGCCCAGTTATAGTATTAGTTTTCCCACCTCAGTTACCAATGTGTGGCCAGAAGCTAATGACACTGAATAATACCTCAGAATTCTGCATAGAATCCCGTGCCATAGAAAGTTATAAATAAAATTCCATTAACAATCAAAATTAATCATCACACAGGATGAACTTAGAGGTGTATCATGGTTTTAGAATATACAAAATGACCTGGAAAGATAATCCAGTGTCTAAAGCAATTGAGATTTAGACTTTGCAACATGAATTTGGGTCATCAAAACATACATTAAAAAACAAACAAGGGCTGGAGAGATGGCTCAGTGGTTAAGAGCCCCGACTGCTCTTTCAGAGGTCCTGAGTTCAATTCCCAGCAACCACATGGTGGCTCACAACCATCTGTAAAAAGATCTGATGCCCTCTTCTGGTGTATCTGAAGACAGCTACAGTGTACTTATATATAATAAATGAATAAATCTTTAAAAAACAAAAACAAAAAACAAAAAAAACAAACAAAACTAGGTATTGGAGCACAATCATCTCTAAACGAGAAGTTTCTACCTGAATGGAGATGGCAGTCAGAGACAGTAATTAGCAGAAGCTTATTGGACAGATATTCCTGACATATTGTTCAGTAATGATCAAAATGACCAAAAATTAAAAGAGACAGAAAGACCAATACTGGAGGCTCCTCATATGTTAATAAGCTCAAAGTTCTAATTAAGCTCTAAATATATATCACCAGTGATGTGATCTGCACGTGTTTTACACACACACACACACACACACGCATGCATGCATACATTACATACACTGAGAAATGCACAGAAGCATACAGCATTTTTTTTTATATATCTCTTCATCACCTGAGGCCTCAACATGAAATATTCTTTATTCATGGTTTGTCCATCTCAAAAGTGTCTGTAATACAAATTTGAGAAATGGAAATCTTAGAGAAAACCTCCAGTAAAGAAATTGATAATTTCCATATTTACTGTTCTTAGTCCTTCCTGAACTCCCATTACTATAAGTTCACAATGTTTTCATTTATTACTAGTATTATTTTAAATTTTTATCAAAAATTGAATTATAGCACTGTAACCTGATTTTTCTCCCTTAGGTCCATCACAGTCACTGCACTTTCATACTCATTTCAATATTGTTTTGTACATGATTATATATATATATATATATATATATATATATATATATATACACATATATATATACATATATATATTTATATCTTTAAAAATATGAATATTACCTGAGTTCATTTTATTCTGTTTGTGAATATGGTTTCCATGATATACAGTGTGTATTAGACAATCCATATGCAGTTCATTTCTGGAAAAATTAATATTCTATCAGTCTATCAGTCATAATTAGCTGCCTATAACTTTTGACAAGTGAAATTTTGATCATTGCCTTAACACTGCATTGACATTGCTATTATTGTGATTTTGCACCAATTTTTATGAGAGGCAATTTCAAAACAGACTTTCAAGTATGCTGGGTCTTACAGTATTTGTAACCCTTCTTCTACAATGGTCCCTGAGCTACAGAGCATTTAGCTCTAATGTACATGTATTCACTGGTGCTGGATTTTTTGTAATGCAATTATCTCTTCATTGTGTCCAAGTTTTTGTTTTCTGTAATGGTCTCCATTTTCTATACAAAGAGGCTTCTTTGACGTAGGATGATGGCCCCAGTTGTTGATACATATAGGACTAATATTTAAATGCTGTAAGGAACGTCACTAATTTATTAAATTAGTGTCATCAACTTTAAAGTTTATGACCAAACTAGCTACATAAATCGGACTAGATTTCTAGCTCCGGCCATGATTTCAATCCTGGTGAGAGAAATTCTACCAATTGTTAAAGTATTTTCTGTGGCTTTCCCCCAAAATTTGGATGTGTCGGGTAGCACTCGGATTTCTCTCAAGGTTGGGGGCTTGAGTGCCAGTTGCCAAATAAATCTTACAAGGAATCTCAGCAATCTACCTGGATATGTCTTAGAAGCCCCTAGGTTTAAGTCAAAGTTCTAAGGTAGATAAAACAGTAGGCAAGTTGACACGTTAGGGAAGCAATTGATAATTGTACCCACCTGTAATACCTATAAAGTACAATGATAACCACTGTGGCAAGATAGCAGAATAGGTTCAATAAGTGACAGTAACAGCTCAGTTCAAAACAACTGTTCTTTGATTAGACTTAAATGTATTTTCTTTACCATAGAATTGAACATGGTTCTGGGTCTTTCATTTGGTTTCTCAGAAAAAAAATGTTATTCCTAAGTATGCTTTTAAAGTTCAACATTTGGTATCTTGTTATTTCTCTTTAGGATCATCCGTGCAGGTCCTTTGACTTGTCCAAGTCACACATTTTCACTCCTCTCTGACAAGATAAATTCATTTTCCTAAAATAATATGATATAAATGTTATATAAATATACAATTCCTTCTTTTTGGTTACTTTAGTTTTCTTCTTTCCACATCTGCAATTAGCCTTAATTGACAATAGTCTAAAACATTAAAAGTTGAAATTTCTAGCAATAAGAATGCTTACCATATTGAGTTAATTGAAGAATATTTAGCAGTGAGCGCCTTATGTCTGCAAGGATGATAATGATTCTATCACCTAGAATATCCTTATAGTGTGTGCTGCCCCTCATCAAGTTATTTATGAAATATTATGGTACCAATGGCTTCCTTTGCTGATTTTTGGTCATACTCAATCTACTCTTGTTTCATACAGCCTATGTAAACAATTAAGATAATATTAAAACTGCATGTGACCAAGGGGACATATATTAGAAATGAAGAATTCAAAGTATGTCTTTTTGAAAATTGTATGATAGTAAACATAAGTGAGCCTAAATATTCCATAAGAATAATCAGATATCTTGTAAATTCTTTCAAAAGTAGCAACATACAAAATTAACACACAAAGTGAGTACTCCTTTGTAAAAATCACAAACTTACTGAAAAGTAAATCAATGAAAACCTGTCATTAACAGTAACTTTTAAAAGTATTAAGTTTCTTGGGAAAATTCTAACCGAGAAATAAAAGGCTTTTATGATTAAAAAAACAAAACCAAAAACAAAAGAAAAAAATGAAAAAAAATATTCAACCCAAAACAAAACATAATGTCTTATAAATTGAACAGATATCAGATATATCGAAAGATTCCCACATGTTCATGAATCAGGGAGATTTAAACAGTAAAAATTCTAAACCATCCTGTAGTGATTTTTTTAAATTTCTTTCCTCGCAGTCTTCTGCCATGTTCCCTTGACCTCACCCATAAAGCCCCACCAACGTCACTTCCTAAACATTAACTGAAGAAGGCAACACCAATGAACATGGAAAACTAAATGGGACCTGAAACCTAGACAAAGAAATATAGGCAATTGCATGGCAAACACGAGTATGCGATTTTATCTAAAACAACTGTATTTTTTGAATGCAGGAGAAAGATGAAACCTGTTTTCTGACCCAAACTGATAGTCTGTATATTATTGGTATGAGACAGTTAATGCTTAGAGTTATTAATGAGCAGTATTTATGGGTCCTTGTTATTTTTTTGTTGACACATACTTTTCCCCCTCTTTTTTGAATGACTACAGGGTTATTTATCATTTATGTCCTCTTGTGTATATGTACGTTATCTTCAGCCTGCTGTTTGCCTTTTGTAGACCAGTATTGATGATGAGAAATGACTTAGTGGTGCTTAAACTATGTAATGTTTCTCCTCTTTTGTTGATATGAATGATGCTTTTGCTCAGTAATAAAGTCTAGGCTAGTATCTGTATTCTTTGAAAACATGGAGAACGTTGATGCGGGCCCACTATATTTTAGAATATCCATTGAAAATTCAGGTATTAGTCTAATGTAGTTAATGTTATGTATGACTTTGTCTTTTTCATTCATAGCTTTTTGTATTTTTATTTCTATGTTCAGTTAGCCTTTGACTATTATGTGTCTACTTGATGTTTTCTACGTTTCTAGTACTTTAACACATATCTCTTTTTGATTTGGTGTGACAAATGCAAAGGATATACAAGGTTAAAGAGAGTTCAGTTTCAAAAATGATTTCCCTTCTTTCTTATATGCAGAGAAACAGAAAGGCTATATATATACCAAGCCACCAGTATATTCTGATCCAGCACCACCAAGAAAGAAATGCTTATTTGGCAAAAATCTTACAAGCATTTATGTCTACAGAAAGCTGCCTGCTCCAATACTTGTGAGTATCATTCTGGCTTTCTGTAGCACCTTTGTTCTCAGTAAGCTATTTAATCAAACTGAAGAATGTTTAGATAACCAATCTATGAGAGTAAGATCATTTTAAAACAGAAATAATTTCCACTGTAATTTGAATAATGTAATTGAAAGAAAAAGAGAAGAAATACCATTACCATGTTTTACACTGACTGCATCAAAGATTCAAACCCACCAGCATGTTGGAGGAAATAATTCTATGGAAGTGCCCCACTAATTACCCAACAGTAAAGTCTTGCAGCATCTTTATGACTCCACATTTCTCTGGAATCTCCCTTAATATCATTTCCTCTGAAATTACTCAATACTTAAAAATATCTGTAGGCTTTTCCTTTAAATTATCAATGAATTAGATGAACACACTTTTTATATATATATATATTAACATCATTTATCCTAGTGGACTATATTTAAATGCCATCTAATATGGCTTAATCCATTTTAAATGAGTTACTAAACTTCTTTGGAAATATATCTCTAGTATCCAACATCTATTTTAGCACTATAGCTGTGATAGGAATTTATGGTGTTTGTGAACAAATTTATCCTGTTAGACACATGAGCATTACTGCCAATTTCTTAGGTAATTTAGAGCAGAATTTTCTGGTAACCTTGTTTGTATTCGTGTAATCAATTTAAAATGGAGTAAACCTATGCATGGTAGTCATGTTTACAGAGTAAATTATGGAAGAATGATAGAAATATGCTTGGGCTTTTAAATGTGAAAGCATCTGTAGACATAGTTGAAAATAAGAAGTCACAGAATAAGGATATAAAAGTCTCAGAAATATGGTGAAAAAATATTTCTTCAAAACACAAAAGTTAGGATTCATAATAGAGGCCAGGATGAACAGTAAGTAAAATAGTGAGTTGATCTCTGGAAGGGAAATATGCCAATATTTACTTAAGATGCCAGGCTTGAGAAAGATATTGATAGAAGGAAACACAAAGTAATAGAGGACCATTCACCAAAATGCTTTGGGGAACAGAAGTCCAACAAAACCATGATGTGACAAATTGGGGAAAAAATGGATTAGGGAAGAAAATGTATTTGGAAGCTAAAACAGAAAAAAGTTCAATGACTACTTTATTCCTCTCAGTTATAGCTGTGCAGCCAAAACTGTCCTTGCTCAGGATCACAATAAAAGACATATTTGTGCTTCAGGTGTGGATCTCTAATACTACAAGCTTATCCTTATCCCACACAGGATATGTTATCCATAATTGCAGAGAAAGGACAAAAATCAGATCACATATTCAAAATTCTACCTGAAAATTCACACTGGTGCCTCAGAGAGAGGATTGACAGTGAACAACTCATTGAATGGAATAAAGAATGCATGCTTGTAATAGCATCTATCTTGAAGGTAAGGAAGGTTTTCACGTCACCAACATTAAGCATCCCTCTAGAGATGCATATGTGCTTTCTCTCCTTAAGATTACATGATGATGACTGTTTCCTAGAACTATGGACACGTGACCTCTTGATAAGAGGCATGGCAGGTAAAAGTCTGACAAACCCAAAGATTCATCATAAAGAACAGCAGGTGAACAGCTTCTGTTGGAAGTTAACATCCTCATATATGCGATAGGCTTTAGTTTGGCATTACAAACATTCCCACTGATTTCACCTCTGAACATACCCTGTGAATTAATAGCTGAACAAGTTATAATGGTGGTAAAAATGTGCTTTATTAAATGCATGTATTAAATAATACTTACCAAAAATATCCTTCACAAATAACAGTTCAAATTGACAAGTCCAACACTCACCTACAATAGGCTATCGATGTTGAACATTACCCTCTGTCTTGTATATACAAGAAATCGTTTACCTTCTCAAACAAAAAATAATTCAGCACTTTCACTTTTGCCAGATATTGCCATTCTAATTCCATGTCAAATATTCAAGTATTAGCCTAACCTACTTTTAACTTGTCTAACACACTAACACTCCTAACTTGCCAGGGAGCTGCAGTGACTCTAGAGCAAATATCATTGTTTTATTTTTACTTGGGCCATGATCTGATTTCACCTTTCAGAAGTGTGTGGAGCTATGGCCCAGACATAAATAGTAAAAATAATGCTCTGGGATTAACTATGCTTACTAACATTAGGCAAAGGTACTGAATGATACTTCCTTGGCCTTTGAGCTTGCCAAGTGTGTCTGATTCTCATTGCCAGAAACTTAAAACCTTACTGAAGTTAGCCGTGTGTATTCAAAGCAATTTACAGGTATAAGGGCACCTATGATTCTTCCATTTTTATGGCTTGCTATCCTTAGTACAACATGAAAGTTCATTGTTGTATTTCTTGCAAAAGACAGTTTCTGTTCTTCAAACAATCTGATGCTTACAACTAAATTTAAATAGTTGAATATTTACAAATTTTAAGAAAAAGACATGAAACTATGAGATCTTCTCACATGGAAAATAAGTAAGCTTCACCACTATTCCTGCTGGGTCTGTAAGCAAGGTGTATGTGTATACAACAGCTTTACGCTGTGTGAACCTAAAGTACAGATTCAACAATTATACAGTCAGGATGAGTTAATTTTGGGTGCTGTCATTTTTTGATTGTTGCCTATTCCAAGAAGAGGACTTTGGTTTTGGTTTGATTGTTTTGGTGGATTTTTAAACCATCATCATCGTCATCATCATCATCATCATTTTATATTTTTTGTTTGTTCATTTTATGTCTTGTATGCTGCCCCCTACCTATTCTCCCCTCACAGACTCTGTCTCCTTCCCTGAGCTGAATTGGGACCCTTGGGTTGTACTCCTACCCAGACACATCAACTCTCTTCAGGTTTAGCACATCTTCTCCCCCTAAGGCCAGGTAGGGACAGGTTTTCACAGTCAACAGCTTACAGATAGCCCCTGCTCCACATGTTGGGGGACCCACAAGGAGACTAAGCTTTACATTTGCTAGAAATTGTGCTGTAGGTCATGCTGCAGCTTCTGCAGGATTTTTAGATGTTAATTCGGCCTTTGATAGCTCCCAGTGGTGCTGCTTAGTTGATTCTGTAGCTCTTCCTGTGGATTTCCTATCTCCTCCAGGTCATGGAATCTCTCCCCCATTTCTTCCATACAAGTCCTTGATTGATTCATGAGAGCCAATGATTGGCTGTGACTCTACATAGCCTATTTCATTCAGCTGCTGGGTGGAGCCTCTCAGAGGGCAGTTATGATAGGTTCCTGTCTGGATATTGCACATACCATCTGGCGTTTTTCAAGGCAGAGAGAGCTTTGGGCTGGGAAGTGGAGTGCAGATCTATGATTGCAAGTCATGGTGTGGACTAGAAGTCAAGAGAGGCAATTTGAACAGACCATAGGTTTATTTCATTGCTATAGCAACTAGGACACTGCTTCATTGATTCTAGTCTTAGGGAAGAAAACACAAGATCCTGCATATAGGTTCCACATTTGATCCAAGATTCTGGGGAGATAGAAGTTTGGGAGTCTTTTATGTAATATGCTTTCAACCAATGATTCTCAGCCATCCTAATACTGTAACACTAATATATATTTCCTTATGGTTTGGTGATTACTAACCATTACATCATTTTGCTGCTTTCTCACAATTAAAATTTTGCTATTGGTAAGAATTATAAAGAAAAATGGAGAGAATATCTGACATGGAAGATATATGATATGTGAACCCCTAATGGATTATGACTCCCAAATTGAAAATCACTGGTCTAAACTGCTAATTTTAAACAAAAATGCTTTTCATGTTCTTTCTAAAATGTACATTGACCATTACTTTTTTATTTTCATTTAAAAAAAGGACTTCATTGCAAACATTGAAGGAAGTTACTTCTGACTTATATGAGAATTGGCTTAGCGTCCCAGATGAAGGAACTCTGGTTGGAAAAACCAAGAGGTTTCCTTAGCACAGACATGTATTGTCACTTTTTAAACATGTTTATTTCTCAAACTAGAGTGTTGAACCATGTCTGTAATCCCACCTGCGTGTCTTCTCCTTTATAACTGTCACAGTTTAGAAGACAGCCTATGCAGCACCTTGTGTGCAGGTCAGCATAGAGTATTGGTTTAGTTCCTGTGTGAAACAAATTAAAAGAAAGAGGTGTGTATAATACCTGTGGATTATTTGCATCCTAGTATTATTACCATGTTACTGTGAATATACCACATGCTAAATATATGTCACTGATTAGAACATGAAGCTATTACTGAATACTTCTTTCTCAAATATAACTACCTCAAACAGTCTAGGTCAGGTATAGCTTTGACTTCTTTGAATCTTTTTTCTGTGCAATACTCCAGAGAATGATTTTTGTGTGTAACAGGAGCATTGAGCTCCACTTGCTACCCAGGCGCCATGCATCTCTGTCTTGCTGTACCGAACCTTTTATAATTGCATCGTGTAGGGTCACTAGAGTGCTTTCTGCTCCTTACGTTCTAGAGTGTCACAAGAATGTTACATGGATTTATACTACATTAGATATTAAATGTGTCTCCACTCCATGGTGCTTGGGAAGATGGATTGATGTTTAATAACACTAGATGTTTTCATACACAGAACACACATGGTCTGCAACAATCCCATTCATTCTAATACCAATATCCCAACACCTTCCTCTGGCTTCTGTAGGTAGCAGTCAAATATCTATTACATAGAAATTCATTCATACTTTTAAAATGTTCCCATGATTTTATACAGTAAAATGATTCACAGAAAATATTTTTTGTAGTACTCTACCTGTATATTATACGTCTTTTGAATTCTGGTTATACTATGAGTTGGTCTACAAAACATTTGCCCTGTTTTCTTCATAGTTAGTTTTGTAACTAACATTAGTTTTCAGATGGTCTAAAATAAAATTATCCCTTTTCTTCGTTTAGACTTCTACTGAAGATTCCTCAGGCAAACTTTATCCTTCTAAAGCATCTCATTTGGTATTAGTAATAATAAGAGACTCATCCACGAATAATTTAGACACTAACAGGTTATCTATCCGGATA
>NC_141538.1:22500-32500 GCF_021556685.1 Rattus norvegicus | reverse complement strand
GGGTTAGGGTTAGGGTTAGGGTTAGGGTTAGGGTTAGGGTTAGGGTTAGGGTTAGGGTTAGGGTTAGGGTTAGGGTTAGGGTTAGGGTTAGGGTTAGGGTTAGGGTTAGGGTTAGGGTTAGGGTTAGGGTTAGGGTTAGGGTTAGGGTTAGGGTTAGGGTTAGGGTTAGGGTTAGGGTTAGGGTTAGGGTTAGGGTTAGGGTTAGGGTTAGGGTTAGGGTTAGGGTTAGGGGTTAGGGTTAGGGTTAGGGTTAGGGTTAGGGTTAGGGTTAGGGTTAGGGTTAGGGTTAGGGTTAGGGTTAGGGTTAGGGTTAGGGTTAGGGTTAGGGTTAGGGTTAGGGTTAGGGTTAGGGTTAGGGTTAGGGTTAGGGTTAGGGTTAGGGTTAGGGTTAGGGTTAGGGTTAGGGTTAGGGTTAGGGTTAGGGTTAGGGTTAGGGTTAGGGTTAGGGTTAGGGTTAGGGTTAGGGTTAGGGTTAGGGTTAGGGTTAGGGTTAGGGTTAGGGTTAGGGTTAGGGTTAGGGTTAGGGTTAGGGTTAGGGTTAGGGTTAGGGTTAGGGTTAGGGTTAGGGTTAGGGTTAGGGTTAGGGTTAGGGTTAGGGTTAGGGTTAGGGTTAGGGTTAGGGTTAGGGTTAGGGTTAGGGTTAGGGTTAGGGTTAGGGTTAGGGTTAGGGTTAGGGTTAGGGTTAGGGTTAGGGTTAGGGTTAGGGTTAGGGTTAGGGTTAGGGTTAGGGTTAGGGTTAGGGTTAGGGTTAGGGTTAGGGTTAGGGTTAGGGTTAGGGTTAGGGTTAGGGTTAGGGTTAGGGTTAGGGTTAGGGTTAGGGTTAGGGTTAGGGTTAGGGTTAGGGTTAGGGTTAGGGTTAGGGTTAGGGTTAGGGTTAGGGTTAGGGTTAGGGTTAGGGTTAGGGTTAGGGTTAGGGTTAGGGTTAGGGTTAGGGTTAGGGTTAGGGTTAGGGTTAGGGTTAGGGTTAGGGTTAGGGTTAGGGTTAGGGTTAGGGTTAGGGTTAGGGTTAGGGTTAGGGTTAGGGTTAGGGTTAGGGTTAGGGTTAGGGTTAGGGTTAGGGTTAGGGTTAGGGTTAGGGTTAGGGTTAGGGTTAGGGTTAGGGTTAGGGTTAGGGTTAGGGTTAGGGTTAGGGTTAGGGTTAGGGTTAGGGTTAGGGTTAGGGTTAGGGTTAGGGTTAGGGTTAGGGTTAGGGTTAGGGTTAGGGTTAGGGTTAGGGTTAGGGTTAGGGTTAGGGTTAGGGTTAGGGTTAGGGTTAGGGTTAGGGTTAGGGTTAGGGTTAGGGTTAGGGTTAGGGTTAGGGGTTAGGGTTAGGGTTAGGGTTAGGGTTAGGGTTAGGGTTAGGGTTAGGGTTAGGGTTAGGGTTAGGGTTAGGGTTAGGGTTAGGGTTAGGGTTAGGGTTAGGGTTAGGGTTAGGGTTAGGGTTAGGGTTAGGGTTAGGGTTAGGGTTAGGGTTAGGGTTAGGGTTAGGGTTAGGGTTAGGGTTAGGGTTAGGGTTAGGGTTAGGGTTAGGGTTAGGGTTAGGGTTAGGGTTAGGGTTAGGGTTAGGGTTAGGGTTAGGGTTAGGGTTAGGGTTAGGGTTAGGGTTAGGGTTAGGGTTAGGGTTAGGGTTAGGGTTAGGGTTAGGGTTAGGGTTAGGGTTAGGGTTAGGGTTAGGGTTAGGGTTAGGGTTAGGGTTAGGGTTAGGGTTAGGGTTAGGGTTAGGGTTAGGGTTAGGGTTAGGGTTAGGGTTAGGGTTAGGGTTAGGGTTAGGGTTAGGGTTAGGGTTAGGGTTAGGGTTAGGGTTAGGGTTAGGGTTAGGGTTAGGGTTAGGGTTAGGGTTAGGGTTAGGGTTAGGGTTAGGGTTAGGGTTAGGGTTAGGGTTAGGGTTAGGGTTAGGGTTAGGGTTAGGGTTAGGGTTAGGGTTAGGGTTAGGGTTAGGGTTAGGGTTAGGGTTAGGGTTAGGGTTAGGGTTAGGGTTAGGGTTAGGGTTAGGGTTAGGGTTAGGGTTAGGGTTAGGGTTAGGGTTAGGGTTAGGGTTAGGGTTAGGGTTAGGGTTAGGGTTAGGGTTAGGGTTAGGGTTAGGGTTAGGGTTAGGGTTAGGGTTAGGGTTAGGGTTAGGGTTAGGGTTAGGGTTAGGGTTAGGGTTAGGGTTAGGGTTAGGGTTAGGGTTAGGGTTAGGGTTAGGGTTAGGGTTAGGGTTAGGGTTAGGGTTAGGGTTAGGGTTAGGGTTAGGGTTAGGGTTAGGGTTAGGGTTAGGGTTAGGGTTAGGGTTAGGGTTAGGGTTAGGGTTAGGGTTAGGGTTAGGGTTAGGGTTAGGGTTAGGGTTAGGGTTAGGGTTAGGGTTAGGGTTAGGGTTAGGGTTAGGGTTAGGGTTAGGGTTAGGGTTAGGGTTAGGGTTAGGGTTAGGGTTAGGGTTAGGGTTAGGGTTAGGGTTAGGGTTAGGGGTTAGGGTTAGGGTTAGGGTTAGGGTTAGGGTTAGGGTTAGGGTTAGGGTTAGGGTTAGGGTTAGGGTTAGGGTTAGGGTTAGGGTTAGGGTTAGGGTTAGGGTTAGGGTTAGGGTTAGGGTTAGGGTTAGGGTTAGGGTTAGGGTTAGGGTTAGGGTTAGGGTTAGGGTTAGGGTTAGGGTTAGGGTTAGGGTTAGGGTTAGGGTTAGGGTTAGGGTTAGGGTTAGGGTTAGGGTTAGGGTTAGGGTTAGGGTTAGGGTTAGGGTTAGGGTTAGGGTTAGGGTTAGGGTTAGGGTTAGGGTTAGGGTTAGGGTTAGGGTTAGGGTTAGGGTTAGGGTTAGGGTTAGGGTTAGGGTTAGGGTTAGGGTTAGGGTTAGGGTTAGGGTTAGGGTTAGGGTTAGGGTTAGGGTTAGGGTTAGGGTTAGGGTTAGGGTTAGGGTTAGGGTTAGGGTTAGGGTTAGGGTTAGGGTTAGGGTTAGGGTTAGGGTTAGGGTTAGGGTTAGGGTTAGGGTTAGGGTTAGGGTTAGGGTTAGGGTTAGGGTTAGGGTTAGGGTTAGGGTTAGGGTTAGGGTTAGGGTTAGGGTTAGGGTTAGGGTTAGGGTTAGGGTTAGGGTTAGGGTTAGGGTTAGGGTTAGGGTTAGGGTTAGGGTTAGGGTTAGGGTTAGGGTTAGGGTTAGGGTTAGGGTTAGGGTTAGGGTTAGGGTTAGGGTTAGGGTTAGGGTTAGGGTTAGGGTTAGGGTTAGGGTTAGGGTTAGGGTTAGGGTTAGGGTTAGGGTTAGGGTTAGGGTTAGGGTTAGGGTTAGGGTTAGGGTTAGGGTTAGGGTTAGGGTTAGGGTTAGGGTTAGGGTTAGGGTTAGGGTTAGGGTTAGGGTTAGGGTTAGGGTTAGGGTTAGGGTTAGGGTTAGGGTTAGGGTTAGGGTTAGGGTTAGGGTTAGGGTTAGGGTTAGGGTTAGGGTTAGGGTTAGGGTTAGGGTTAGGGTTAGGGTTAGGGTTAGGGTTAGGGTTAGGGTTAGGGTTAGGGTTAGGGTTAGGGTTAGGGTTAGGGTTAGGGTTAGGGTTAGGGTTAGGGTTAGGGTTAGGGTTAGGGTTAGGGTTAGGGTTAGGGTTAGGGTTAGGGTTAGGGTTAGGGTTAGGGTTAGGGTTAGGGTTAGGGTTAGGGTTAGGGTTAGGGTTAGGGTTAGGGTTAGGGTTAGGGTTAGGGTTAGGGTTAGGGTTAGGGTTAGGGTTAGGGTTAGGGTTAGGGTTAGGGTTAGGGTTAGGGTTAGGGTTAGGGTTAGGGTTAGGGTTAGGGTTAGGGTTAGGGTTAGGGTTAGGGTTAGGGTTAGGAGGGTTAGGGTTAGGGTTAGGGTTAGGGTTAGGGTTAGGGTTAGGGTTAGGGTTAGGGTTAGGGTTAGGGTTAGGGTTAGGGTTAGGGTTAGGGTTAGGGTTAGGGTTAGGGTTAGGGTTAGGGTTAGGGTTAGGGTTAGGGTTAGGGTTAGGGTTAGGGTTAGGGTTAGGGTTAGGGTTAGGGTTAGGGTTAGGGTTAGGGTTAGGGTTAGGGTTAGGGTTAGGGTTAGGGTTAGGGTTAGGGTTAGGGTTAGGGTTAGGGTTAGGGTTAGGGTTAGGGTTAGGGTTAGGGTTAGGGTTAGGGTTAGGGTTAGGGTTAGGGTTAGGGTTAGGGTTAGGGTTAGGGTTAGGGTTAGGGTTAGGGTTAGGGTTAGGGTTAGGGTTAGGGTTAGGGTTAGGGTTAGGGTTAGGGTTAGGGTTAGGGTTAGGGTTAGGGTTAGGGTTAGGGTTAGGGTTAGGGTTAGGGTTAGGGTTAGGGTTAGGGTTAGGGTTAGGGTTAGGGTTAGGGTTAGGGTTAGGGTTAGGGTTAGGGTTAGGGTTAGGGTTAGGGTTGGGGTTAGGGTTAGGGTTAGGGTTAGGGTTAGGGTTAGGGTTAGGGTTAGGGTTAGGGTTAGGGTTAGGGTTAGGGTTAGGGTTAGGGTTAGGGTTAGGGTTAGGGTTAGGGTTAGGGTTAGGGTTAGGGTTAGGGTTAGGGTTAGGGTTAGGGTTAGGGTTAGGGTTAGGGTTAGGGTTAGGGTTAGGGTTAGGGTTAGGGTTAGGGTTAGGGTTAGGGTTAGGGTTAGGGTTAGGGTTAGGGTTAGGGTTAGGGTTAGGGTTAGGGTTAGGGTTAGGGTTAGGGTTAGGGTTAGGGTTAGGGTTAGGGTTAGGGTTAGGGTTAGGGTTAGGGTTAGGGTTAGGGTTAGGGTTAGGGTTAGGGTTAGGGTTAGGGTTAGGGTTAGGGTTAGGGTTAGGGTTAGGGTTAGGGTTAGGGTTAGGGTTAGGGTTAGGGTTAGGGTTAGGGTTAGGGTTAGGGTTAGGGTTAGGGTTAGGGTTAGGGTTAGGGTTAGGGTTAGGGTTAGGGTTAGGGTTAGGGTTAGGGTTAGGGTTAGGGTTAGGGTTAGGGTTAGGGTTAGGGTTAGGGTTAGGGTTAGGGTTAGGGTTAGGGTTAGGGTTAGGGTTAGGGTTAGGGTTAGGGTTAGGGTTAGGGTTAGGGTTAGGGTTAGGGTTAGGGTTAGGGTTAGGGTTAGGGTTAGGGTTAGGGTTAGGGTTAGGGTTAGGGTTAGGGTTAGGGTTAGGGTTAGGGTTAGGGTTAGGGTTAGGGTTAGGGTTAGGGTTAGGGTTAGGGTTAGGGTTAGGGTTAGGGTTAGGGTTAGGGTTAGGGTTAGGGTTAGGGTTAGGGTTAGGGTTAGGGTTAGGGTTAGGGTTAGGGTTAGGGTTAGGGTTAGGGTTAGGGTTAGGGTTAGGGTTAGGGTTAGGGTTAGGGTTAGGGTTAGGGTTAGGGTTAGGGTTAGGGTTAGGGTTAGGGTTAGGGTTAGGGTTAGGGTTAGGGTTAGGGTTAGGGTTAGGGTTAGGGTTAGGGTTAGGGTTAGGGTTAGGGTTAGGGTTAGGGTTAGGGTTAGGGTTAGGGTTAGGGTTAGGGTTAGGGTTAGGGTTAGGGTTAGGGTTAGGGTTAGGGTTAGGGTTAGGGTTAGGGTTAGGGTTAGGGTTAGGGTTAGGGTTAGGGTTAGGGTTAGGGTTAGGGTTAGGGTTAGGGTTAGGGTTAGGGTTAGGGTTAGGGTTAGGGTTAGGGTTAGGGTTAGGGTTAGGGTTAGGGTTAGGGTTAGGGTTAGGGTTAGGGTTAGGGTTAGGGTTAGGGTTAGGGTTAGGGTTAGGGTTAGGGTTAGGGTTAGGGTTAGGGTTAGGGTTAGGGTTAGGGTTAGGGTTAGGGTTAGGGTTAGGGTTAGGGTTAGGGTTAGGGTTAGGGTTAGGGTTAGGGTTAGGGTTAGGGTTAGGGTTAGGGTTAGGGTTAGGGTTAGGGTTAGGGTTAGGGTTAGGGTTAGGGTTGGGGTTAGGGTTAGGGTTAGGGTTAGGGTTAGGGTTAGGGTTAGGGTTAGGGTTAGGGTTAGGGTTAGGGTTAGGGTTAGGGTTAGGGTTAGGGTTAGGGTTAGGGTTAGGGTTAGGGTTAGGGTTAGGGTTAGGGTTAGGGTTAGGGTTAGGGTTAGGGTTAGGGTTAGGGTTAGGGTTAGGGTTAGGGTTAGGGTTAGGGTTAGGGTTAGGGTTAGGGTTAGGGTTAGGGTTAGGGTTAGGGTTAGGGTTAGGGTTAGGGTTAGGGTTAGGGTTAGGGTTAGGGTTAGGGTTAGGGTTAGGGTTAGGGTTAGGGTTAGGGTTAGGGTTAGGGTTAGGGTTAGGGTTAGGGTTAGGGTTAGGGTTAGGGTTAGGGTTAGGGTTAGGGTTAGGGTTAGGGTTAGGGTTAGGGTTAGGGTTAGGGTTAGGGTTAGGGTTAGGGTTAGGGTTAGGGTTAGGGTTAGGGTTAGGGTTAGGGTTAGGGTTAGGGTTAGGGTTAGGGTTAGGGTTAGGGTTAGGGTTAGGGTTAGGGTTAGGGTTAGGGTTAGGGTTAGGGTTAGGGTTAGGGTTAGGGTTAGGGTTAGGGTTAGGGTTAGGGTTAGGGTTAGGGTTAGGGTTAGGGTTAGGGTTAGGGTTAGGGTTAGGGTTAGGGTTAGGGTTAGGGTTAGGGTTAGGGTTAGGGTTAGGGTTAGGGTTAGGGTTAGGGTTAGGGTTAGGGTTAGGGTTAGGGTTAGGGTTAGGGTTAGGGTTAGGGTTAGGGTTAGGGTTAGGGTTAGGGTTAGGGTTAGGGTTAGGGTTAGGGTTAGGGTTAGGGTTAGGGTTAGGGTTAGGGTTAGGGTTAGGGTTAGGGTTAGGGTTAGGGTTAGGGTTAGGGTTAGGGTTAGGGTTAGGGTTAGGGTTAGGGTTAGGGTTAGGGTTAGGGTTAGGGTTAGGGTTAGGGTTAGGGTTAGGGTTAGGGTTAGGGTTAGGGTTAGGGTTAGGGTTAGGGTTAGGGTTAGGGTTAGGGTTAGGGTTAGGGTTAGGGTTAGGGTTAGGGTTAGGGTTAGGGTTAGGGTTAGGGTTAGGGTTAGGGTTAGGGTTAGGGTTAGGGTTAGGGTTAGGGTTAGGGTTAGGGTTAGGGTTAGGGTTAGGGTTAGGGTTAGGGTTAGGGTTAGGGTTAGGGTTAGGGTTAGGGTTAGGGTTAGGGTTAGGGTTAGGGTTAGGGTTAGGGTTAGGGTTAGGGTTAGGGTTAGGGTTAGGGTTAGGGTTAGGGTTAGGGTTAGGGTTAGGGTTAGGGTTAGGGTTAGGGTTAGGGTTAGGGTTAGGGTTAGGGTTAGGGTTAGGGTTAGGGTTAGGGTTAGGGTTAGGGTTAGGGTTAGGGTTAGGGTTAGGGTTAGGGTTAGGGTTAGGGTTAGGGTTAGGGTTAGGGTTAGGGTTAGGGTTAGGGTTAGGGTTAGGGTTAGGGTTAGGGTTAGGGTTAGGGTTAGGGTTAGGGTTAGGGTTAGGGTTAGGGTTAGGGTTAGGGTTAGGGTTAGGGTTAGGGTTAGGGTTAGGGTTAGGGTTAGGGTTAGGGTTAGGGTTAGGGTTAGGGTTAGGGTTAGGGTTAGGGTTAGGGTTAGGGTTAGGGTTAGGGTTAGGGTTAGGGTTAGGGTTAGGGTTAGGGTTAGGGTTAGGGTTAGGGTTAGGGTTAGGGTTAGGGTTAGGGTTAGGGTTAGGGTTAGGGTTAGGGTTAGGGTTAGGGTTAGGGTTAGGGTTAGGGTTAGGGTTAGGGTTAGGGTTAGGGTTAGGGTTAGGGTTAGGGTTAGGGTTAGGGTTAGGGTTAGGGTTAGGGTTAGGGTTAGGGTTAGGGTTAGGGTTAGGGTTAGGGTTAGGGTTAGGGTTAGGGTTAGGGTTAGGGTTAGGGTTAGGGTTAGGGTTAGGGTTAGGGTTAGGGTTAGGGTTAGGGTTAGGGTTAGGGTTAGGGTTAGGGTTAGGGTTAGGGTTAGGGTTAGGGTTAGGGTTAGGGTTAGGGTTAGGGTTAGGGGTTAGGGTTAGGGTTAGGGTTAGGGTTAGGGTTAGGGTTAGGGTTAGGGTTAGGGTTAGGGTTAGGGTTAGGGTTAGGGTTAGGGTTAGGGTTAGGGTTAGGGTTAGGGTTAGGGTTAGGGTTAGGGTTAGGGTTAGGGTTAGGGTTAGGGTTAGGGTTAGGGTTAGGGTTAGGGTTAGGGTTAGGGTTAGGGTTAGGGTTAGGGTTAGGGTTAGGGTTAGGGTTAGGGTTAGGGTTAGGGTTAGGGTTAGGGTTAGGGTTAGGGTTAGGGTTAGGGTTAGGGTTAGGGTTAGGGTTAGGGTTAGGGTTAGGGTTAGGGTTAGGGTTAGGGTTAGGGTTAGGGTTAGGGTTAGGGTTAGGGTTAGGGTTAGGGTTAGGGTTAGGGTTAGGGTTAGGGTTAGGGTTAGGGTTAGGGTTAGGGTTAGGGTTAGGGTTAGGGTTAGGGTTAGGGTTAGGGTTAGGGTTAGGGTTAGGGTTAGGGTTAGGGTTAGGGTTAGGGTTAGGGTTAGGGTTAGGGTTAGGGTTAGGGTTAGGGTTAGGGTTAGGGTTAGGGTTAGGTTAGGGTTAGGGTTAGGGTTAGGGTTAGGGTTAGGGTTAGGGTTAGGGTTAGGGTTAGGGTTAGGGTTAGGGTTAGGGTTAGGGTTAGGGTTAGGGTTAGGGTTAGGGTTAGGGTTAGGGTTAGGGTTAGGGTTAGGGTTAGGGTTAGGGTTAGGGTTAGGGTTAGGGTTAGGGTTAGGGTTAGGGTTAGGGTTAGGGTTAGGGTTAGGGTTAGGGTTAGGGTTAGGGTTAGGGTTAGGGTTAGGGTTAGGGTTAGGGTTAGGGTTAGGGTTAGGGTTAGGGTTAGGGTTAGGGTTAGGGTTAGGGTTAGGGTTAGGGTTAGGGTTAGGGTTAGGGTTAGGGTTAGGGTTAGGGTTAGGGTTAGGGTTAGGGTTAGGGTTAGGGTTAGGGTTAGGGTTAGGGTTAGGGTTAGGGTTAGGGTTAGGGTTAGGGTTAGGGTTAGGGTTAGGGTTAGGGTTAGGGTTAGGGTTAGGGTTAGGGTTAGGGTTAGGGTTAGGGTTAGGGTTAGGGTTAGGGTTAGGGTTAGGGTTAGGGTTAGGGTTAGGGTTAGGGTTAGGGTTAGGGTTAGGGTTAGGGTTAGGGTTAGGGTTAGGGTTAGGGTTAGGGTTAGGGTTAGGGTTAGGGTTAGGGTTAGGGTTAGGGTTAGGGTTAGGGTTAGGGTTAGGGTTAGGGTTAGGGTTAGGGTTAGGGTTAGGGTTAGGGTTAGGGTTAGGGTTAGGGTTAGGGTTAGGGTTAGGGTTAGGGTTAGGGTTAGGGTTAGGGTTAGGGTTAGGGTTAGGGTTAGGGTTAGGGTTAGGGTTAGGGTTAGGGTTAGGGTTAGGGTTAGGGTTAGGGTTAGGGTTAGGGTTAGGGTTAGGGTTAGGGTTAGGGTTAGGGTTAGGGTTAGGGTTAGGGTTAGGGTTAGGGTTAGGGTTAGGGTTAGGGTTAGGGTTAGGGTTAGGGTTAGGGTTAGGGTTAGGGTTAGGGTTAGGGTTAGGGTTAGGGTTAGGGTTAGGGTTAGGGTTAGGGTTAGGGTTAGGGTTAGGGTTAGGGTTAGGGTTAGGGTTAGGGTTAGGGTTAGGGTTAGGGTTAGGGTTAGGGTTAGGGTTAGGGTTAGGGTTAGGGTTAGGGTTAGGGTTAGGGTTAGGGTTAGGGTTAGGGTTAGGGTTAGGGTTAGGGTTAGGGTTAGGGTTAGGGTTAGGGTTAGGGTTAGGGTTAGGGTTAGGGTTAGGGTTAGGGTTAGGGTTAGGGTTAGGGTTAGGGTTAGGGTTAGGGTTAGGGTTAGGGTTAGGGTTAGGGTTAGGGTTAGGGTTAGGGTTAGGGTTAGGGTTAGGGTTAGGGTTAGGGTTAGGGTTAGGGTTAGGGTTAGGGTTAGGGTTAGGGTTAGGGTTAGGGTTAGGGTTAGGGTTAGGGTTAGGGTTAGGGTTAGGGTTAGGGTTAGGGTTAGGGTTAGGGTTAGGGTTAGGGTTAGGGTTAGGGTTAGGGTTAGGGTTAGGGTTAGGGTTAGGGTTAGGGTTAGGGTTAGGGTTAGGGTTAGGGTTAGGGTTAGGGTTAGGGTTAGGGTTAGGGTTAGGGTTAGGGTTAGGGTTAGGGTTAGGGTTAGGGTTAGGGTTAGGGTTAGGGTTAGGGTTAGGGTTAGGGTTAGGGTTAGGGTTAGGGTTAGGGTTAGGGTTAGGGTTAGGGTTAGGGT
>NC_141538.1:7500-15000 GCF_021556685.1 Rattus norvegicus | reverse complement strand
TTAGGGTTAGGGTTAGGGTTAGGGTTAGGGTTAGGGTTAGGGTTAGGGTTAGGGTTAGGGTTAGGGTTAGGGTTAGGGTTAGGGTTAGGGTTAGGGTTAGGGTTAGGGTTAGGGTTAGGGTTAGGGTTAGGGTTAGGGTTAGGGTTAGGGTTAGGGTTAGGGTTAGGGTTAGGGTTAGGGTTAGGGTTAGGGTTAGGGTTAGGGTTAGGGTTAGGGTTAGGGTTAGGGTTAGGGTTAGGGTTAGGGTTAGGGTTAGGGTTAGGGTTAGGGTTAGGGTTAGGGTTAGGGTTAGGGTTAGGGTTAGGGTTAGGGTTAGGGTTAGGGTTAGGGTTAGGGTTAGGGTTAGGGTTAGGGTTAGGGTTAGGGTTAGGGTTAGGGTTAGGGTTAGGGTTAGGGTTAGGGTTAGGGTTAGGGTTAGGGTTAGGGTTAGGGTTGGGGTTAGGGTTAGGGTTAGGGTTAGGGTTAGGGTTAGGGTTAGGGTTAGGGTTAGGGTTAGGGTTAGGGTTAGGGTTAGGGTTAGGGTTAGGGTTAGGGTTAGGGTTAGGGTTAGGGTTAGGGTTAGGGTTAGGGTTAGGGTTAGGGTTAGGGTTAGGGTTAGGGTTAGGGTTAGGGTTAGGGTTAGGGTTAGGGTTAGGGTTAGGGTTAGGGTTAGGGTTAGGGTTAGGGTTAGGGTTAGGGTTAGGGTTAGGGTTAGGGTTAGGGTTAGGGTTAGGGTTAGGGTTAGGGTTAGGGTTAGGGTTAGGGTTAGGGTTAGGGTTAGGGTTAGGGTTAGGGTTAGGGTTAGGGTTAGGGTTAGGGTTAGGGTTAGGGTTAGGGTTAGGGTTAGGGTTAGGGTTAGGGTTAGGGTTAGGGTTAGGGTTAGGGTTAGGGTTAGGGTTAGGGTTAGGGTTAGGGTTAGGGTTAGGGTTAGGGTTAGGGTTAGGGTTAGGGTTAGGGTTAGGGTTAGGGTTAGGGTTAGGGTTAGGGTTAGGGTTAGGGTTAGGGTTAGGGTTAGGGTTAGGGTTAGGGTTAGGGTTAGGGTTAGGGTTAGGGTTAGGGTTAGGGTTAGGGTTAGGGTTAGGGTTAGGGTTAGGGTTAGGGTTAGGGTTAGGGTTAGGGTTAGGGTTAGGGTTAGGGTTAGGGTTAGGGTTAGGGTTAGGGTTAGGGTTAGGGTTAGGGTTAGGGTTAGGGTTAGGGTTAGGGTTAGGGTTAGGGTTAGGGTTAGGGTTAGGGTTAGGGTTAGGGTTAGGGTTAGGGTTAGGGTTAGGGTTAGGGTTAGGGTTAGGGTTAGGGTTAGGGTTAGGGTTAGGGTTAGGGTTAGGGTTAGGGTTAGGGTTAGGGTTAGGGTTAGGGTTAGGGTTAGGGTTAGGGTTAGGGTTAGGGTTAGGGTTAGGGTTAGGGTTAGGGTTAGGGTTAGGGTTAGGGTTAGGGTTAGGGTTAGGGTTAGGGTTAGGGTTAGGGTTAGGGTTAGGGTTAGGGTTAGGGTTAGGGTTAGGGTTAGGGTTAGGGTTAGGGTTAGGGTTAGGGTTAGGGTTAGGGTTAGGGTTAGGGTTAGGGTTAGGGTTAGGGTTAGGGTTAGGGTTAGGGTTAGGGTTAGGGTTAGGGTTAGGGTTAGGGTTAGGGTTAGGGTTAGGGTTAGGGTTGGGGTTAGGGTTAGGGTTAGGGTTAGGGTTAGGGTTAGGGTTAGGGTTAGGGTTAGGGTTAGGGTTAGGGTTAGGGTTAGGGTTAGGGTTAGGGTTAGGGTTAGGGTTAGGGTTAGGGTTAGGGTTAGGGTTAGGGTTAGGGTTAGGGTTAGGGTTAGGGTTGGGGTTAGGGTTTAGGGTTAGGGTTAGGGTTAGGGTTAGGGTTAGGGTTAGGGTTAGGGTTAGGGTTAGGGTTAGGGTTAGGGTTAGGGTTAGGGTTAGGGTTAGGGTTAGGGTTAGGGTTAGGGTTAGGGTTAGGGTTAGGGTTAGGGTTAGGGTTAGGGTTAGGGTTAGGGTTAGGGTTAGGGTTAGGGTTAGGGTTAGGGTTAGGGTTAGGGTTAGGGTTAGGGTTAGGGTTAGGGTTAGGGTTAGGGTTAGGGTTAGGGTTAGGGTTAGGGTTAGGGTTAGGGTTAGGGTTAGGGTTAGGGTTAGGGTTAGGGTTAGGGTTAGGGTTAGGGTTAGGGTTAGGGTTAGGGTTAGGGTTAGGGTTAGGGTTAGGGTTAGGGTTAGGGTTAGGGTTAGGGTTAGGGTTAGGGTTAGGGTTAGGGTTAGGGTTAGGGTTAGGGTTAGGGTTAGGGTTAGGGTTAGGGTTAGGGTTAGGGTTAGGGTTAGGGTTAGGGTTAGGGTTAGGGTTAGGGTTAGGGTTAGGGTTAGGGTTAGGGTTAGGGTTAGGGTTAGGGTTAGGGTTAGGGTTAGGGTTAGGGTTAGGGTTAGGGTTAGGGTTAGGGTTAGGGTTAGGGTTAGGGTTAGGGTTAGGGTTAGGGTTAGGGTTAGGGTTAGGGTTAGGGTTAGGGTTAGGGTTAGGGTTAGGGTTAGGGTTAGGGTTAGGGTTAGGGTTAGGGTTAGGGTTGGGGTTAGGGTTAGGGTTAGGGTTAGGGTTAGGGTTAGGGTTAGGGTTAGGGTTAGGGTTAGGGTTAGGGTTAGGGTTAGGGTTAGGGTTAGGGTTAGGGTTAGGGTTAGGGTTAGGGTTAGGGTTAGGGTTAGGGTTAGGGTTAGGGTTAGGGTTAGGGTTAGGGTTAGGGTTAGGGTTAGGGTTAGGGTTAGGGTTAGGGTTAGGGTTAGGGTTAGGGTTAGGGTTAGGGTTAGGGTTAGGGTTAGGGTTAGGGTTAGGGTTAGGGTTAGGGTTAGGGTTAGGGTTAGGGTTAGGGTTAGGGTTAGGGTTAGGGTTAGGGTTAGGGTTAGGGTTAGGGTTAGGGTTAGGGTTAGGGTTAGGGTTAGGGTTAGGGTTAGGGTTAGGGTTAGGGTTAGGGTTAGGGTTAGGGTTAGGGTTAGGGTTAGGGTTAGGGTTAGGGTTAGGGTTAGGGTTAGGGTTAGGGTTAGGGTTAGGGTTAGGGTTAGGGTTAGGGTTAGGGTTAGGGTTAGGGTTAGGGTTAGGGTTAGGGTTAGGGTTAGGGTTAGGGTTAGGGTTAGGGTTAGGGTTAGGGTTAGGGTTAGGGTTAGGGTTAGGGTTAGGGTTAGGGTTAGGGTTAGGGTTGGGGTTAGGGTTAGGGTTAGGGTTAGGGTTAGGGTTAGGGTTAGGGTTAGGGTTAGGGTTAGGGTTAGGGTTAGGGTTAGGGTTAGGGTTAGGGTTAGGGTTAGGGTTAGGGTTAGGGTTAGGGTTAGGGTTAGGGTTAGGGTTAGGGTTAGGGTTAGGGTTAGGGTTAGGGTTAGGGTTAGGGTTAGGGTTAGGGTTAGGGTTAGGGTTAGGGTTAGGGTTAGGGTTAGGGTTAGGGTTAGGTTAGGTTAGGGTTAGGGTTAGGGTTAGGGTTAGGGTTAGGGTTAGGGTTAGGGTTAGGGTTAGGGTTAGGGTTAGGGTTAGGGTTAGGGTTAGGGTTAGGGTTAGGGTTAGGGTTAGGGTTAGGGTTAGGGTTAGGGTTAGGGTTAGGGTTAGGGTTAGGGTTAGGGTTAGGGTTAGGGTTAGGGTTAGGGTTAGGGTTAGGGTTAGGGTTAGGGTTAGGGTTAGGGTTAGGGTTAGGGTTAGGGTTAGGGTTAGGGTTAGGGTTAGGGTTAGGGTTAGGGTTAGGGTTAGGGTTAGGGTTAGGGTTAGGGTTAGGGTTAGGGTTAGGGTTAGGGTTAGGGTTAGGGTTAGGGTTAGGGTTAGGGTTAGGGTTAGGGTTAGGGTTAGGGTTAGGGTTAGGGTTAGGGTTAGGGTTAGGGTTAGGGTTAGGGTTAGGGTTAGGGTTAGGGTTAGGGTTAGGGTTAGGGTTAGGGTTAGGGTTAGGGTTAGGGTTAGGGTTAGGGTTAGGGTTAGGGTTAGGGTTAGGGTTAGGGTTAGGGTTAGGGTTAGGGTTAGGGTTAGGGTTAGGGTTAGGGTTAGGGTTAGGGTTAGGGTTAGGGTTAGGGTTAGGGTTAGGGTTAGGGTTAGGGTTGGGGTTAGGGTTAGGGTTAGGGTTAGGGTTAGGGTTAGGGTTAGGGTTAGGGTTAGGGTTAGGGTTAGGGTTAGGGTTAGGGTTAGGGTTAGGGTTAGGGTTAGGGTTAGGGTTAGGGTTAGGGTTAGGGTTAGGGTTAGGGTTAGGGTTAGGGTTAGGGTTAGGGTTAGGGTTAGGGTTAGGGTTAGGGTTAGGGTTAGGGTTAGGGTTAGGGTTAGGGTTAGGGTTAGGGTTAGGGTTAGGGTTAGGGTTAGGGTTAGGGTTAGGGTTAGGGTTAGGGTTAGGGTTAGGGTTAGGGTTAGGGTTAGGGTTAGGGTTAGGGTTAGGGTTAGGGTTAGGGTTAGGGTTAGGGTTAGGGTTAGGGTTAGGGTTAGGGTTAGGGTTAGGGTTAGGGTTAGGGTTAGGGGTTAGGGTTAGGGTTAGGGTTAGGGTTAGGGTTAGGGTTAGGGTTAGGGTTAGGGTTAGGGTTAGGGTTAGGGTTAGGGTTAGGGTTAGGGTTAGGGTTAGGGTTAGGGTTAGGGTTAGGGTTAGGGTTAGGGTTAGGGTTAGGGTTAGGGTTAGGGTTAGGGTTAGGGTTAGGGTTAGGGTTAGGGTTAGGGTTAGGGTTAGGGTTAGGGTTAGGGTTAGGGTTAGGGTTAGGGTTAGGGTTAGGGTTAGGGTTAGGGTTAGGGTTAGGGTTAGGGTTAGGGTTAGGGTTAGGGTTAGGGTTAGGGTTAGGGTTAGGGTTAGGGTTAGGGTTAGGGTTAGGGTTAGGGTTAGGGTTAGGGTTAGGGTTAGGGTTAGGGTTAGGGTTAGGGTTAGGGTTAGGGTTAGGGTTAGGGTTAGGGTTAGGGTTAGGGTTAGGGTTAGGGTTAGGGTTAGGGTTAGGGTTAGGGTTAGGGTTAGGGTTAGGGTTAGGGTTAGGGTTAGGGTTAGGGTTAGGGTTAGGGTTAGGGTTAGGGTTAGGGTTAGGGTTAGGGTTAGGGTTAGGGTTAGGGTTAGGGTTAGGGTTAGGGTTAGGGTTAGGGTTAGGGTTAGGGTTAGGGTTAGGGTTAGGGTTAGGGTTAGGGTTAGGGTTAGGGTTAGGGTTAGGGTTAGGGTTAGGGTTAGGGTTAGGGTTAGGGTTAGGGTTAGGGTTAGGGTTAGGGTTAGGGTTAGGGTTAGGGTTAGGGTTAGGGTTAGGGTTAGGGTTAGGGTTAGGGTTAGGGTTAGGGTTGGGGTTAGGGTTAGGGTTAGGGTTAGGGTTAGGGTTAGGGTTAGGGTTAGGGTTAGGGTTAGGGTTAGGGTTAGGGTTAGGGTTAGGGTTAGGGTTAGGGTTAGGGTTAGGGTTAGGGTTAGGGTTAGGGTTAGGGTTAGGGTTAGGGTTAGGGTTAGGGTTAGGGTTAGGGTTAGGGTTAGGGTTAGGGTTAGGGTTAGGGTTAGGGTTAGGGTTAGGGTTAGGGTTAGGGTTAGGGTTAGGGTTAGGGTTAGGGTTAGGGTTAGGGTTAGGGTTAGGGTTAGGGTTAGGGTTAGGGTTAGGGTTAGGGTTAGGGTTAGGGTTAGGGTTAGGGTTAGGGTTAGGGTTAGGGTTAGGGTTAGGGTTAGGGGTTAGGGTTAGGGTTAGGGTTAGGGTTAGGGTTAGGGTTAGGGTTAGGGTTGGGGTTAGGGTTAGGGTTAGGGGTTAGGGTTAGGGTTAGGGTTAGGGTTAGGGTTAGGGTTAGGGTTAGGGTTAGGGTTAGGGTTAGGGTTAGGGGTTAGGGTTAGGGTTAGGGTTAGGGTTAGGGTTAGGGTTAGGGTTAGGGTTAGGGTTAGGGTTAGGGTTAGGGTTAGGGTTAGGGTTAGGGTTAGGGTTAGGGTTAGGGTTAGGGTTAGGGTTAGGGTTAGGGTTAGGGTTAGGGTTAGGGTTAGGGTTAGGGTTAGGGTTAGGGTTAGGGTTAGGGTTAGGGTTAGGGTTAGGGTTAGGGTTAGGGTTAGGGTTAGGGTTAGGGTTAGGGTTAGGGTTAGGGTTAGGGTTAGGGTTAGGGTTAGGGTTAGGGTTAGGGTTAGGGTTAGGGTTAGGGTTAGGGTTAGGGTTAGGGTTAGGGTTAGGGTTAGGGTTAGGGTTAGGGTTAGGGTTAGGGTTAGGGTTAGGGTTAGGGTTAGGGTTAGGGTTAGGGTTAGGGTTAGGGTTAGGGTTAGGGTTAGGGTTAGGGTTAGGGTTAGGGTTAGGGTTAGGGTTAGGGTTAGGGTTAGGGTTAGGGTTAGGGTTAGGGTTAGGGTTAGGGTTAGGGTTAGGGTTAGGGTGGGGTTAGGGTTAGGGTTAGGGTTAGGGTTAGGGTTAGGGTTAGGGTTAGGGTTAGGGTTAGGGTTAGGGTTAGGGTTAGGGTTAGGGTTAGGGTTAGGGTTAGGGTTAGGGTTAGGGTTAGGGTTAGGGTTAGGGTTAGGGTTAGGGTTAGGGTTAGGGTTAGGGTTAGGGTTAGGGTTAGGGTTAGGGTTAGGGTTAGGGTTAGGGTTAGGGTTAGGGTTAGGGTTAGGGTTAGGGTTAGGGTTAGGGTTAGGGTTAGGGTTAGGGTTAGGGTTAGGGTTAGGGTTAGGGTTAGGGTTAGGGTTAGGGTTAGGGTTAGGGTTAGGGTTAGGGTTAGGGTTAGGGTTAGGGTTAGGGTTAGGGTTAGGGTTAGGGTTAGGGTTAGGGTTAGGGTTAGGGTTAGGGTTAGGGTTAGGGTTAGGGTTAGGGTTAGGGTTAGGGTTAGGGTTAGGGTTAGGGTTAGGGTTAGGGTTAGGGTTAGGGTTAGGGTTAGGGTTAGGGTTAGGGTTAGGGTTAGGGTTAGGGTTAGGGTTAGGGTTAGGGTTAGGGTTAGGGTTAGGGTTAGGGTTAGGGTTAGGGTTAGGGTTAGGGTTAGGGTTAGGGTTAGGGTTAGGGTTAGGGTTAGGGTTAGGGTTAGGGTTAGGGTTAGGGTTAGGGTTAGGGTTAGGGTTAGGGTTAGGGTTAGGGTTAGGGTTAGGGTTAGGGTTAGGGTTAGGGTTAGGGTTAGGGTTGGGGTTAGGGTTAGGGTTAGGGTTAGGGTTAGGGTTAGGGTTAGGGTTAGGGTTAGGGTTAGGGTTAGGGTTGGGTTAGGGTTAGGGTTAGGGTTAGGGTTAGGGTTAGGGTTAGGGTTAGGGTTAGGGTTAGGGTTAGGGTTAGGGTTAGGGTTAGGGTTAGGGTTAGGGTTAGGGTTAGGGTTAGGGTTAGGGTTAGGGTTAGGGTTAGGGTTAGGGTTAGGGTTAGGGTTAGGGTTAGGGTTAGGGTTAGGGTTAGGGTTAGGGTTAGGGTTAGGGTTAGGGTTAGGGTTAGGGTTAGGGTTAGGGTTAGGGTTAGGGTTAGGGTTAGGGTTAGGGTTAGGGTTAGGGGTTAGGGTTAGGGTTAGGGTTAGGGTTAGGGTTAGGGTTAGGGTTAGGGTTAGGGTTAGGGTTAGGGTTAGGGTTAGGGTTAGGGTTAGGGTTAGGGTTAGGGTTAGGGTTAGGGTTAGGGTTAGGGTTAGGGTTAGGGTTAGGGTTAGGGTTAGGGTTAGGGTTAG